>NC_053026.1:113097678-113272517 GCF_003073215.2 Triticum urartu | reverse complement strand
ACGACGATGAACTTGTCGAGGAAACCGACGAGGACCTCGTCGAACCAGGAGACAAAGCTGTCGTCCAAGCGGCCCCTCGCCCTAGCGGCCTCAAGCAATACTACTTGGAGACGTTCCTCGGTGCCGGTGGACGTGGTAGTACTCCTAAATCCAGACGGTGGTGCTACTAGTACTAGTAGTAGTACTACCAATGTAGTAGTAGGAGTACTAGCACTGTACCACCGTTGGTCAAATTATTACGTGCTGCTCCTCACAGTGAAGTGACAAGACCCTGCGCTGGAGATGACACCTAAGTATAGGCGTCATGTTCGGCATACCATAGTCAGCCTCACCGTCTGCAGTCACTATCATCATGGCTATAGAGCTAGCCTGCTTACAACTAGCCCTGTTCGACATAATTTCCCGTGCGTAGATGCCCGTGCATTGCACGGAACACCAAGATTGGGTGGACGGCTCCGACAGCGGCCATCGCGCTAGATTTTTCCACGGCCTTCTACTCCTAGATGTGTACACGTGTGCTGGTGTGTGTTGTGTGCTGGGTGTGCGCGAGTGCGTCCTTCTGTGCATGCCGCCGCGCAGTGGTGAATTGTGCGCGAGTGCGTCCTTCGCGCGCAAGAAGTTTGTCCTCAATGCGCCCTCAATTTACTAGCGTGCGGGGTGCTACCCCGAGTGGTTTCAACTTTGTTTACTTCACCGCGTGTCAGATGGGCCTCTAGTTTACTTATTTTCACCCACTGCCACATGGGCCAGCACACGAAGATACAGAACACGAGCTGACAAGGCAGCATGTGGATTGGTTGACCGGTCAACTAAACAATATATGGAGCTATACGCTGACACAGTGAGCGTATAATCCGTCAGTATAGAGAGTTCGAGTGAGAGGGGAGGCCCGTGAGAGATAGTAGAGAGAGAGATAAAGAGCTACTCCCTCCGTTTGATAATGTAGTTCCAACATTTTGTTAAGTCAAACTTTTGAAACTTTGACCAAGTTTATAAAGAAATTACTTATATCTACAATATCAAAGATAAATGATAGTATGAAGTAAGTACATGTTGTGATGAATCTAATGATCCTTCCAGATGTAAATGTTTTTCTCCACATATACCTGGTCAAACGTTTCTGAGGTTTGACTTTTCAAAACATCCATATGCTTATGGACGTGACAGAGTCCCTAACAAGAGAGAGAGAGAGAGACAGAGAGAGAGAGAGTGAAAAAAGTGTGTGCGCGTGTGTGAAAGAGACATGGACAACACACGATAAAAGTAGAGAAAAAGCGTGTGTGTCTTATGCAAACATATCACACATGCATCTTCGACAACGGAGGCAAGGTGAGGAGATAGTGTGTGGTTGTTTGGAACCGAGAGAGCAAGACCCCTAGCACGTGGCCAAGAGGGGTCTGACAAACAAGGGAGAGAGGTCGAGAGAGACGTACGGAGAAAATGCAGACATGGGGAGGAGAGAGTGTATGTTTGTCATAGAGACATCCCCTGGAGATCGTGATGGGACTACATGGGTGGGAGATCGAGTGATAAGGTGTGTGCGCGATAGAAGATGCCCCGAGAGATATCGAGATAGATGTATGGATCGAAGGAGACAATACGTGTGTTCCTGTTGGCTAGTAAGAGATAATCATACTTAGGAGGGGGGAGTGCTTGCGCCTATGATGGATTGAGGGATTATGGTATTTAGGGGGGTGCGTGTCACATGGAGAGAGAACAAGGGCGGAGAGTGTTGGATGGGTCTATATGTATAGCATGAGCGAGACATGTGTATGTGTGAACCAGGGAGATATAAGGCCAGTTTGGCTTGCGTCCTGAGCATCTTTTGCCTGGCCTGGGGTTGTGGCTGGATTTCATGCATGCTTGTTTGGTTGCTACCCTGTGAAAAAGAAATCCCGCCTGGCCTGGGTTCCCTTGCACTTTAATTAGCCTGGCTGAACTCCAGACACTACAAGTAGCCTGGCCCAGGCGACCGATTTCGAACGCCTGGTCGTGCCTGGTCGTGTGGCCACGAGGCTAACAGCAACATGGATGGATATTAGCATTAAATAATTGATGCATGGATTGATTGATGGGACGTTGATGCTTTGCCTGGCCCAAGCATGAACCAAACGCTTCAGCACCACACAAGCCTGGCCAGGCAGAAATATTTTACATCTCACGTCCACACCAGGCAGTACCGGCCATCAAGGCATGAGGGTCAGGTCATGAACCAAACTGACCAATAAAGTTTGAGAGAGATTGAGGAGCTCCGATAAGGCTGAGTGGTGCATCAGATGGCTGAGAGGGGGAAAGAGATATTCCATCCACTCGATAATGCAGTGCATGTAAATTTTTAGAAGTCAAACTTTGGAAACTTTGATCAGGTTTACGCAAATGTTATTTATATGTACAATACCAAAGATACATCATACAAAACTACATCTCATGGTGAATCTAATGGCATATGTTTGCCGTACTAGATGTAATTCTTTTTCTCCACGTACATGGTCAAACTTTGTGATGTTTGACTTTTCAATAAATCTATATGCTATGGACCGAGGAGAGTGCCTCAGTCGAGACAGATCAAGTGCGTGTGAAGGAGAATGAGTAAGTGTGCAAAAAGAGTATGTGTGTGAAAGATAAAGTGACAACAAACGATAAATTAGAGAAAGAGTGTGTGTTTTTTCATTTCTTATGCGAACATATCACGCATGCATCTCCGAGATGGAAAAGCGAGGCGAGGAGATACACGAAGATAGCTAGTGTGTGATTGTTTGCAACGGAGAGAGACACCCCTGTAGCACATGTCCAATAGAGGTGTGGCCAACAAGGAACAAAGGTCGAGAGGGACACATGGATGGCATGGACGCATGAGGAGGGAGAGAGGGTGTGTTTGTGATAGAGAGATCCCATCGAGGTCGTGAGGGGACTATATGGGTGGCAGATCAAGGGAGTGCGTGCGCGATAGAGAGATGCCCCGAGAGAAACCGAGATAGACCATGCACATGTTTATGATGGAGACTAAGAGTAGCTAGTCATATACATATAGGGGGGACTGCGTGTGCCTATAATTGAGTGAGAGACCATCATACTTGGCTAGCTAGGCATGAGATTGTGTGTGTGTGCATGTGAGATGGAGAGAGAACGAGGGGGGGAGATAGAGTTTTAGATGGGCCTATCGAGTGCGAGTGAGATATGCATGTGTATGTGTGACCCAGGTGGATGGAGAGTTTGAGAGAGGGGGGAAGAGTTCCGAGACGACATAGTGGTGCGTGAGAGAGTTACAGGCAAATAGCCAAGGAATCTGTGTGCGTACGATGAGTGCACCCAAGATATCTAGCTTGGACTAGCTAGAGTATCATACATAGTGTGCGAGAGAGACCTATAGATGGTGTATATATGCATGCGAACTAGAAAGACCCCCCCACACACACAAAGAGAGAGAGAGATGGAGAGAAAGGGAGAGGGACGAACAAGGTTTTTGTGTCGGATGTGTGCGACAGAATTGAAGATTGTCGGCGAGAGAGAGAGAGAGAGAGAGAGAGAGAGAGAGAACAGGAGTCCGGGAGAGGGGAAGTCATGTTTTATGCATCAAAGACTGATATAAACCATGTTTCGATATAAACTTGCATTCAAATATTTAAATTGGAGAACATGTTGTCTGCAATCCACACATGAACGGATATATGCGTATATCAAACAAGTTCATTAATTTGACTTTCAACATGTTCATGGAGTACTATAATACTGTACAACATGCTACTCGATTGAGGTGTCCAATTTTGGATTTAGTTCACTATTTTGACCTACTGAACGAGCTATTTCATTGAATCGTGATATTTCATTTTGGGTTTGATTCGCGTTTTTGAGTGGGTCAAATATTTGTCATATAGTAAATCGCTAGCAACGAGCATGTAAAAACACATTACTCCTGAGCATCATCTCTCCATCTAAAAAAGAAGTGGCAAGCTAATATTTCAAAATTTGATCCGAATCGACTTGGTAAGGTAGACGTGGATGCTCGTTCTCCCAAAATTTGAACGAACCGTTAAACATCCTCTCTGCTCAGTGGAATTCGCCTGAGCAAATAAATGGGAGACGCGAAATTACCGTCCTATGTGGGACACGCATCAATTGGCCCGTTGTACATCAGGGTAGGTTCGTAACTTCATCCAAGCGCGCCTTCTCCTCGGCCAAAATGACATGTGCCGAATAATTCAAAAACCATGGTCGGCAAAACACGCTCTCCTCGCCCGAAATAGCTCGCGCCCACTATTTCAAAACACGCTCTCCTCGCCCGAAATCGCCCGCGCCCACTATAGTTCAAAACACGCCCTCCTCGCCCGAAATCGCTCCCGCCCAGAGAAGCAAAGTTACTCTACTATCCCCGACCCTTAGTACACAGACCCAAGCCGAGAAGCCTATAGGCAAGGGTAGAACTGTAACTCCCCATCACATTTCAGACAAATGCGTCTGTAAGACATGGTTCCACTCCCCTCCCAATTTCCCCCGCCCGCCCCCATTTATACCTCGTGGGCGCCAAATCACCTTCTCCCTGGGAAGCTCCCTTCTCCCGAGCCACGAAACCTCAGCCCCACCTCCATGGCGCCCCCACCGCACCAATTTCACAGCCGCCCTCCTCCCTAATGTCGGAGACGCTGTCCATTTGCCGTCGTGCACTGGGCCGTGCGCCTCTTACTCCGTGCTACTGGTGCTGCCTCGACGACGGCCGCGTGAACCGTACCGGAGCCGATTCACCCCTGCCGTTGTTCACGGCACCGGAGCGGCTCCAACTTTGGATCCGTCCAGAGTCCTAGCGCTGCTTCGGCGTAGCCGTCGACCGTCGCGACATCGCTCTTTCCCTGCCGCCGGTCGCCACCGCAAGCGCGCCGGCCTCACCGACTTGGCAGCTGGACCTGCCTACTTCACCATGCCACCAGATAGGTCGCACCCTCATCTCAAATCACTTTATTTAGGCGTCAGTTGTCTGAATTTTTATTCTGGGCCAATCGATTTGCAATGGGAAGCAGCACCCCTCGAGGCGGTGGAGCTCCTAGGCTGCCGGTTGGCTGGTGTCTAACGTAAGGGTGCGGGGCCGCAAAGTTCGCCGTGGAAGCAGCACTTAGATGGCTATCTTTTAGAGTCGTGGGTTGAAGGTACTGCCGCCGCCGGATCTGGATGACGAGGAGTCTTTGTGGATTGGCCCGGGGGCGGCGCAACCACGGCAGTGCGGTGGGGCGGGGAGAGGGGTTTTGGCCGGGGCCACAGATGGCGGAGGCAGGCTGCTCTGTCGTTGGTCGCTGGCTCTTCGGGGAAGATTCCGAACAGTGTCAGCCGGGAGGCACAAGACGGCCAACCATCCGGCGTAGATCGGGCAGTACCAAAATAAAATAAAATAGTGTGACCCCAATTTAGTCTTAAGTCAACAGACGTGTGACCACTCACATACCTTGCTGTTGATCTCTTTGTGTATTTCTTCAGATCAAAGAGATATGTCGTTCTAAACATTATGCGTTATCTGCATCTTCAGACACACCGTCTTCTAACTCACCACAGCTGCTCCAACAAGGGAAGCATACACCAGAAGGGAGCTATAGTCCCCACTCAATAGTTCCCTGCATCGAATGCGCGTGCCCGACATGCACAACCACAACAACTGCAGGGCCATCCACAAGTCAGCACATGATGCTCACTCCTATGGATGGCAGCCAGATAGGTTGTACCCTCATCTTACTTGTGTGCAACATTTATGGCTTTTTTATTCATCTAAGCATGCAAAATAGATCATCACATTTCACGGTATATTCATGCTGATCTCTTACGGGTCTTGTTTAGGAGTTAACGTTGTTCCATAGTTCAGCTAAGATACTTGTTCTTTAGGTAACACTGTTCCATAGTTATCATCCATCAGCCAATGCTATCCCACAGGCTAGTGATTATAGTATTATACCACTTCTAGTATTTCCTATGTTGTTCTTTAATACTTTTATGTGCCATCTAGTTAATCTCGAGTACAAACGATACATATTCTGTAGCTTTCATCTGTGTTCTCCCTTTAGTTTATGAGACTTGTTGCTGCTAGTTAACCCCAGTCCTACTATTTTTGTCGTCTCCTACAGGCACTCATTACATAAATCTAACTACTGGTTGTCTTCCATGCATGTCAGATATAATTGCACACACTGTTATATCCAGAAGAACCTCACGAAGCAATGTAAAGGCCAATAAACTTGATGTCAATGATACCCAATATGATGGAACATGTAAAGGCAGTTCTTCAGAAGACTTGCAGAAAGATGACGAATCCTATTCACCCCACAAGGTCCTTGCTCTAACTTGGCCTGTGATATGGGTACAACATGCATATAATGCCCTGGAGTGTATCTACTCAGTTACAATGCCATGTGCTTAGAATGCTGATCATGCATGTAAATATGTCATGCCTTCCTGTTTTTCAGTACCTATTCCATTCATGATAACATGTTTTCAAATTTAAGTATTGTCATTCTACTCTATCGCAATGCCATCTGCTTAATTTGGACATCATGCTTCTGAATATCTTATGCATTGTTATTCATTAGTATGTACTTCATCTGTCTACCATACCATGTTTTTTTACATTAAAGTGCTGTTCTAGTGCTCTGTTGCAATGCCATCTTATTTTCCCAATCATACACGTGTATGTTGCCTTAGTTATTTCTGTATGTACTCTGCTAGCATACAGTTTTACATTCAACTAGTGTTTTTTTGTTGTGTTGTCCTGTCGTATCCCTAGCTCTTACACCATACTCCTTCCATCCGGATTACATGTTGCCGAAATGGATAAAAAAGGATGTATCTAGAACTAAAATACGCCTAGACCCTTCCATTTTTTTCTGGATGGAGGGAATACATGTCAATATGTCATGCCTTTCTATTCTTCAGTACCTATTCCATCTCTTTGCTGCCGCATGTTTTATAATTAAAGCACCATTCTTCTATACAAGGCATGCAAGGGGAAGACGACTATGTTAGAATCTGAAGGGTTACAAATAAGGCCTTTGCAAAAGATCCAAACGCCAGGAGATAATAAACCAACTCCAGTTTTTAAAGATACTGCTCCAGCACAGAGAAACCCAACTCCTACTGATAATAAGCAGATTCCAGTGGCCAAAGAACTAGTCCGCTCCAGTCCAGCAAAAATATGTCAACTCAATTCTAAGAAGCGTGTGCATACCCTTGCATCATGAAATTTTATAGCATGCTGATCATATTTTCTACACGTTTCTTACCCATCTCTCTTTTAGAAAATAAGCTTAACAGATAGAAGATTTTCTGCAATGGTATCGTTTATGAGGAAAGATTCTTGCAGGAATTCTCTGTGCTCCAATGTAGATGTAAGTACCTGTTGTATATCACTATATTTTTACATCAGCATGTATTTTGTTAATTGGCGTGAATCCAACCTTTATCTGATCTAAATTTAGTTGTAGCAAAATGTATGATTAAAGGCCACAATGTGGATTTTTGCAAGGAAAACTGTCTGGTAGTTTTGCATCCTGAGCTGCATGAGTGTACTATCTCATATCAGTGGGTTTGAATACTTTGGTTCTGTAGTGGGTTTTTCAGTGTTTTTTTACTATGTTGTCCTATCGTATCCCTAGCTCTTACATCATACTCCCTCCATCCGGATTAAATGTTGTAGAAATGGATAAAACTAGATGTATCTAGAACTGAAATACGCCTAGACCCATCCATTTATTTCCGGATGGAGTGAATACATATCAATATGTCATGCCTTTCTATTCTTCAGTACCTATTCCATCTCTGTTGTAGCATGTTTTATAACTAAATCACCATTCTTCTATATAAGGCATGCAAGGGGAAGATGGCTATGTTAGAATCTGAAGGTATACAAACCAGGTCTTTGCAAAAGATCCAAACGCCAGGAGATAATAAACCAACTCCATTTTTCATAGATACTGCTCCAGCACAGAGAAACCCAACTCCCACTGATAATAAGCAGATTCCAGTGGCCAAAGAACTAGTCCGCTCCAGTCTAGCAAAAGAATGTCAACTCCATTCTAAGAAGCGTGTGCGTATCCTCGCATCATGAAATTTTATAGCATTCTGATCATATTTTCTACATGTTTCTTACCCGTCTCTCTTTTAGAAAATAAGGTTAAACGATACAAGACTTCCTCCATTGGGATCGTATTCGAGGAAAATATCTTGTGGGAATTCTCTGTGCTCCAGTGCTGATGTAAGTACATGTTGTATATCACTATATTTTTACATCAGCATGTATTTTGTTAATCGGCCTAAATCTAACCTTTATCTGATCTAAAATTAGTTGTAGCAAAATGTTAAAGGCGCCAATGTTGATTTTTGTAAGGAAAACTGCCTGGTAGTTTTGCGTACTGAGCTGCATGAATGTGCTATCTCATATCACGCACATTACTGAATTGTAGTGCTTCTTTGGTTGCCCATTCATTCATTGTGTCAATGTTGCTTTCGTATTACCTTACCTGGCTGATGATAGCTGTGCCATATTGTGTTAATTTGGTGTAGGCTAGTTGCCCAAACGTTCATTGTGTCAATATTGCTTTCCTATTATCTGACTTGGCCAATGATAGTAATGCTAGTGTGTTAATTTTGTGCAGGCTGCTGAAGATAAGAAGACAAACTCTGAAAACAGCAAGGCAACCCCATTGTTTCTTTCCAGTAAATCTAGGCCAGGTAATATGGCAATAACTCATGATTAATCCGTTTGGTTCCCGTCCTAATTTATGTTTTGATGCAGTGGTCAAGACACTCTCCACTATCAATAATACAAGCCTGCCAAAATCGCCATCTGAATCTGTTCAGTATCCTCTGTCTCGAATGCGACGGAGTAAATGTATGTTTGTGAACCAATTAATGGCTGAAGCAATGATGGAAATGGTGGATGAATCAGAGGTGCAGAGTCGTGTGACACAACAACTGATCAATGTTTTCAGAGACAGTGTGGCAAAGCAGCAAGAACTTGCCCACATACTTATGGGCGTCATCTGTGCTGAGGTTGTAGATTGTGACGTTGTAGATGGTTAGGTTCTGCTCATTTATTTGCACTGGCATCAATCTTTGATTGCCTAGTGGATGTAATTTCCTGTAATATATTCTAGATGTGCAACGTTATTCCCTGTATGCCGTACCTTTGCTTGTCGTAATGGGCTCAAATTATCTAATTTGGCCTAAAGACATGAACGAACTTTAGTGGGCCCATTAAGTTAATGGGCCGTTACTAGGCCGAAAGTTAATGGTCGGCCCTCTTACCTCCCGGGTCGTTAACAGGCCGACATCGAAGCGGGCAACAGGTGGCCCCAATTTATTTCACGGGCCATTAACAGGCCGTTACTAAGTTTGGGCTACATATGGCTCAACTATACTGTAGGCCTTTAGCAGGCCGAAAGAGACAGCGGGCTTGTATTGGACCATGAAGAGCATGGGCCGCTAAGAGGCCGAAAGTCAGGTCGTATTGTAAACGGCCCAACTGTGTTGTGGGCCTTTAGCAGGCCGAAAGAGAAACCGGGCTGGTATTGGACCATGAAGGGCATGGGCCGTTAAGAGGCCAAAACTAAGGTCCGACTACAAATGGCCCAACTCATTTATGGTCCGTTAACAGGCCGAAAGGCACACATGGCCGGGAATTGGCCCAACACTTAAATGGGTCGCTAAAAGGCCAAAACTCAGGTCCGACTACAACTGGCCCAACTGATTTATGGGCCGTCAACAGGCTGAAAGTGACACCGGGCCAGAAATTGGCCCAACACTTAAATGGGCTGCTAAAAGGCCGAAACTCAGGTCGGACTACAAATGGCCCATCAAATTTATGGGCCGTCAACAGGCTGAAAGACACACCGGGCCGGAAATTAGCCCAACATTTAAATGGGTCGCTAAAAGGCCGAAAGATGTACATCCTGAAAATTGGCCCATCCATTAAATGGGCCGTTAACAGGCCGAAATCTCATCGGGCTGATATTGAGCCCATATATATAGCGGGCTGTTAACGGGCTCGAACTGACGATGGGCTGCAATGGTGTCAAATCTTTAACGGGCCGAATTGGCACATCTCGTATGGGCCGTCGGCTTAAATGGACCTGACACAAGTAGGCCTTATATGGGCCGGCCTGCTAATTTTTACTGGGCCAGCCTTTTTCATCGGAATGGGCCACTGTTGGGCCGTGCCACGTGTCGACCTATCATAGGCGCCTCCTATCCAATGAGTGGATGACATCTGTCCCAACGATGAGCCGACACGTGTTTTCTCTAGCCAATGATGATTTTACACGTGGAAAATCCCCATTGGTCGGGGCTGTTAACGGGTTATCGGATCCAAAACCCGACCCGATAGCTTAACGGCGTTCCATTACGATGGATGCCACGTGTCGGTCACCCTTGACGAATGCACTTCTGTGATGCGCGATTTATCGTCATGGAAGTGGACACTTCCGTGATGATAATTTTGGTAATGCCATGGAACACTTCTACGACAGTACATGTATGACTATCTTGATTTTGTCATAAATTTGTCATGGATGTACATGCATGACAAAAAAGCGACCTACGGTGACAAACACGTATCATCACGGAAGTGTATTTTTTGTAGTGCTTTGTATGGAACAAATTATGCCTCTGATTTTGCTCAGCTTGTGTAACCTGCACACTCAAAACATTTTGAGCAACTAAACATTCATATCTGTCAGCATCTTCAGCAGCCATGTATTGCGTCTCATGATCAGAATCATCTCCACCGTGTTCTTCACTTGTAATAAGAGCCAAAGTCTCCTCATCATAGTCACTAGTGGACTCATACCCACCATCCTCAGTAACAACCATCACACGCTTAGATAGGCATTCTCTCGCATAATGACCTCCACCCTTGCAAAGACGACAAATAATATCATGTGTTTGCTCTGTTGATGCCATGGATGAAGAAGAGCTCTATGCAGGCCCAGAAGGTGTGCTCTTGGCAGACAGTGGTGGTTGTGCCTGCTTTCTTGTATCACGGTTGGAGGTGGCGGCTGACGGAGGTGCCGGTGCAGCAGAACGTGTGGAAGTAGAGGATGCACGCGGTGTCCATGATGAAGGTCGACCTGCAGAAAAGTTAGTTCACGCCAATGCCTGTCGATCCTGCACTTCACGTTCAGCTTTGCAAGCAAGATGGAATAAACGAGTGATATTATTATATTCCTTGTACTACAGAATGGTTTGAATCTCTTTATTTAATCTACCCATAAAACGTGCAAGCATAGCTTCATTATCCTCAACAATACCACATCTAATCATACCAGTTTGTAATTCCCAATAATATTCTTCTACAAAAAAATTCCTTGTCTCAAACACTGCAATTTTTGAAGCAATTCACGTTGATAATATGGTGGAACCTAGCGAGTACGCATAGCATTTTTCAAAGCAGCCCAAGTAGATGGAATAGGATATAATCTACAATGTTCAGACCACCAAACACATGCAAAACTAGTGAAAGCACAAATAGCAGTAGGAACAGTCTCTCCACAGGATATTGTAAACATGTAAAACGTTGTTCAGTTTCTAACTCCCAAGTAAGATATATATCAGGAACATATCTACCCTCAAATGGTGGAATATTCAATTTTCGTTTAGGAAGATGGTCATGATCTCGTGCCTGAGGTGGTGGTGCAGCCCTATTGTTGCAATGACATGCATGAGGACGACCTGGTGGTGGTGGTGGTTGCACGTAGTTCTGATTTTGATCAACCTCATCCTCGTAATGGTCCTCCACCTCAGCAGTAGCAGCAGGAGCTACAGAAGCATCAATAGTATGTACAGCGGCACCAAAAGTTTGACCAGGCTCAAGGGGAATGCGCAGTGCTCGTCCCACTTGATTTCGAAGGCGATGTTGTTGTAGTTGCTGTAGAGGTGCGATAGGTGCAGCAGGCAGTGGTTGTGGAAGAAGCGCGAGCAATTCATTAAACTTGTTATCGAGCTTTGTTTCGAACGCCTTCTTAATGCCATCTATATTCTCCATGGCCTCTTCAAATCTGTTTAGCACATCTTCCACCTGTCCACTCATCATTTGCTGAAACTTATCATGTAACTCTTTGTTCGTCATGTTCTCCCAGTCAGTCTCGTCAGCTTGTGATCCTGCCATGTTTAGCAGGAAGAGAAAAACACAAGAATATGATCCTATAGACTACTAGGAAGTGGCTGTGGTGTTGTCGAAAGTCACAAGTCCATCAAAACGATCTCAAATTCTTACCAGTTTTTACAAGCAGCAGGTGGTGATTGGCAACCGTTATAATAAAAAACTCTCAAAGCTTGGATAGAGAGATTACCAGGGAGAGTCAAACGCACGACGTAGATGTATGTGGAGCTAGGAAGGCTTATAATATGGTAGCAAAACGGGTAAGCAATAATCAATTCAGAGATGCAAAGTTGAATAAACGCTCAACCACGGTACTGTGCTGGTCCTAGGCTAGACTATACTAGAGACGCGAGCCTAGAACACTAACAAAATCAAGACACGGCATAGGAACAAGGGAAAATCACACTCTGGAAAAAAATCACTCTTTTTTTGCGCTCTTTTTTTTTGCAAAAAATCACTATAATGGCGAGTGTCTCAAAACTCTTCCCAAGTCAAAATAACAGGATACGCACGATTTTTTTTGACAATTTGTTTTCTTGAGAAATCAGGGTAGCGACGACGAAAAAGTGCGACAAAAAATCACTATGATGGCGAGTGTCTCAAAAGACTTAGAAAAGCCTAAAAACAGGATAGGGAAAAATATTTTCGCGTGCCGAAATTTTGGCCTAAAAACTGCCCGGGGGTCTCCAATTTTTTTCCGAAACCTACTTAGGCAAGGAAACACGAATCAGAAAATGGAAGCATGTCGAAAACAAACCTAATATGAACAGAACTTGGATTGGTGGTGGATATATGATGGTAAGATATGGCAGCGGTGGTATATGTGGACTCGGATTGGTTATGGACAGGCGGTTGTATATGTGGACTCGGATTGGTGATGTGGTATATATGAACTCAGATTGGTGGGGGATATATGCTGGTATATGGCAGCGGCGATGTATCTGGTGTGGTGGTGGTGGTGGTATATGGCAGCGGATGATGAATCTGGTGTGGTGGTGGTATATGGCAGCGGATGTTGAAACTGGTGTGGTGGTGGTATATGGCAGCAGATGATGATGGTGCGACAACGGCATGAATACCATGAATAGAACTCGAAACTCTAAAAGACTAGACGCTAAGACCAGCAATTAGACATGACGATGCAACTGCAAATTAAACAAAGCAAATACAAAAAAGATTATGCAAAGCCTTAGACTGGTTCGGATATGATGAACTAACCCTAATTTTTTTGTGGTTTTTTTGTGGACTATAGGTATGAAGAACAGACTAGATATTACAAAAAAAACTATGAAATCTCACCAAGCAACCTAGAAATCTGATACCACTTGATAGAGGCGAAGGTGTTGCGATGTTTCGATGAGAAAGCTATCGCTTTCTGTGGGAGTCGACCTTGGGGATCCGACTACGAACGTGCGAGGACGTCGCTCCTTAACAATCGCTAAACCAACTCCGAGAGGTTATTGACCACGTCGGAGCATGATTAACCTGACCACAAAGGTCTATTTCCCGCAAGCAAATGAAGAACGAGCAAGAAACTAATATTGCAATCTGGATATTGCGAATATAAGATGAAAGCTTTATTGATCAAGGTGGGGTTCTGTGACGCCTTGGTCTGGTCATTGAACACAGACGAAGTACACGAAGTTGCAACTATGGCGAACTTTTAATCTAAACAAAACCCAAAGTCTAAACGATGCCCTAAGCGTTATATATATGGAGGAAGAGGGGGAATTTCGTGGCCCTTGGAGGAGGGGTCCGAAACCAAACCTAACTCTTGTTTCCCCACACATACAGACTCTAAAAATAGCCTATAATCAAGTATTTCAAAATTACATGGGCCTGGCCCAATAATAAGGTGACGCAACACCTAGAATAGCCTTTGGACGACATTTATGAAGTGACATCTTGTATATTTCGTCCAAGGCTTCATGCACTCATTATGGTGGCTTCAAAGTCCTGGAATCATCACTTGTAACGCCGTTCTTGTTCCCCTTGCGCATGCCATCATCTCCATGCTTGAACTTGCTCCAAGGTACATCTTTCTTGTCCAAGCTAGGCCCTTCATTTGTAAGCAAAACAAATGTATCCAATTTAGGCAACATCATATTCTCATGAACATTAGAATTGTTACCAAGAAACGGAAGTACCTGGTAATTCAATTGGCGTGCGCGAGCTCTAGTAATTGGTCCAGTATGTATAGTAGCAGGGGTTGTGGGTGTAACAATGGTATTGCTGTCCTCATCAACAAAACTTTTCATCTGATTTGCACATGACTATCCACTGAACCTTGGGTAACAACTCCGGCCCAACCAACAACCATCACTACCGCTCCCAAACCGATTGGAACAAGGGCGAGTGTTGAGGAAAGAGCTCTTCGGCAATGCCTCAAAGGAGGTAAATGATGGCCAGATGAGTCCTCATCATCAACATCGATCCCCGTGGAATGCAAACCTCTCGTCCATAGCCCGATGCCTCGCCACCTTGACAGATCCAGGGAGTGGTCTAACCGTTGCCAACATCTGAAATGGAGCCATGACTCCATTTGTATTCATCATTGATGAGCCATGCCAAACGGGGTAGAAGCGCTTCTAGCCAACACAAACTCCGTGATGGGAGCCCAAATGGACGTCGGCACCACCCCTCCAATATCGTCATGAAGCCTCACCAGTGCTATTAGCCAACCGCGTCGCGCAATCACTGGCGGCATCCCGTGGGCAAGAAGGAGGCCAACCGCACTGCCCTGGCCACAACTTACGCAAGTCCAGCGACCATGCAGCCATCCAAACATGACGCTTGATACCAACGGGTGGAACCGCAAGATCACCCCACGCCACCCTCGGCAAGACGGGCGCCCCTATGTATTATTGTAGGAGAGATTAAACCTGGGCATTCTTCTGGCCGGGTCGGGTTCCACAAAGCCCGACCCCCAAATCCCAAGCCCGGGCTGGCCTGTAGCCCGGCAAAATGCCTACTTTTCGTATCTTAAATAATAAAATAACTATTTCCGACGATTAATACTATAATGCTATGCCTATATTTATATAAAAAAACTTGAAAATCATGTTTTACCGGGCTTTTACAGGGCTTCGGGCAGGTCTGCGGGCGGGAAAGTGAGTCCCAAGCCCGGCCCTGGCGTCGGGCTTCAGGCTAGGCCTATCGCGTCGGGCCACCCATGTAAGGTTTATGTGAGACAGTGGCAAAGCTCGCGCCGGGTGGGCCAGCCCAGCCTCAAGAGGCTACAACCTCCTTTTCCTGTTTTTTTATATTTTCTGTTTTAGTTTTTTTGCTTTATTTTTTTACTTTTAATTATACTTTCAAATATTCTCAATATATATTAAAAATCTATATAAAACATTTCAAAAGTGTTGATCAAGCATTTAAAAAAGTGTAATGTGTATATAGAAAATGTTTATCACGTATACGAACAATGTATTAAAAATTGATCATGTATTCACAAAAAATGTTAATCAAGCAATTGAAAAACATTTGAATAAGTATGTGAAATTTTTTAATCAAGCATTCGGAAAATGTTAAATGTGTATAGACAAAATTTTGACCATGTATTAAAAAATGATGATTTTTTATCATGTATAAAAAATGTTAATCAAGCTTTTCAAGAAAATGTTGAACAAGTTTTTTTAAATTTAATCAAGCATTTGGAAATGTTAAATGTGTATAGTAAAAATGTTGACCATGTATTAAAAAATGACGAAATTTATTTACCTTGTATATAAAAATTTTAAGCAAGCATTTGAAAAAATGTTGAACAACTATTTGAAAAATGTTAATCAAGCATTTGGAAACTGTAAAAAATGTGTATAGATTTTTTTGACCATGTATTAGAAAATGATGATTTTTTATAATGTATATAAAAATCTTAATCAAGCATTTGAAAAAAATGTTGAATAAATATTTAAAAATGTTAATCAAGTACTTCAAAAATGTTAAATGTGTATAGAAAAAACATTGACCATGTACTAAAAAACGCTGAATTTTTTTATCATGTATATAAAAAATATTAATAAAGCATTTGAGAAAAATGTTGAACAAGTATTCAAAAAATGTTAATCAAACATTTAAAAAATGTTAAATATGTACAAAAAATGTTAACCATGTATTAAAACATGTTAAAATTGTATTTGAAAAGGTTAATCAAGAATTTTAAAAAGATAGTTGAGTGTGTATAGAAAAAAGTTGACCATGTATTTAAAAAATGTTAACTTGGTATTTGAAGAAAACCGATAAAGAACAAGAAAGAAAGAAACATAACCAAAGAAAAACGAAGAGAAAATAAAGAAAAGAAAAAACATAGTGAAAACCAAGAAAGATACGAAGAAAATAGAAGAAAGACAACAAAAAATCCAATGAAAACAAAGAAAATTGGGAAACACAAAAGGAAAAAAAGAAAAACAGAAACAGAAAAACCCAGACAATCCAGTGAAAGACCATATCTTTTCGCCTCAAGTATGGTTGCACCAGTTACCTAAGAAAGAACCCGACGCTAGCCGAGTCGCAGGAGCGATGCACAACATCTCAGAGACTAGGGTTCAATCCTTGTGTTATCCTCCTTTTTAATTGTTATTTTTAAGTGTGTCCACACGTAACGGGTCGGCCGATACTGTAGCCCCTCGACGCGAGAGCTTCTTTCATCTTTGTTAATGCAAGATGTAGCTCTCATGCGGCTAGATGGCATGCCGATCGTGAGTCGTGACATCATGCATGGCTGCAGGCCCACTGCGGCCTAAATTGGTCCGTACCCACAACCAGCATCACAAGCACACCTCACCCACAACATTGCCACCTCTTCCACACATCCCTACACGGCGCCGTGATACGTCTTCAACATATCTATAATTTTTTGTTGTTCTATGCTGTTATATTATCATTCTTGGATGTTTTATAACCATTTTATATCATTTTGGGTACTAGCCTATTGACATAGTGCCAAGTGACAATTGTTTTTTGCTTGTTTTTTACATCGCAGATAATCAATATCAAACGGAGTCCAAATGCAATGAAACTTTTTATGGAATTTTTATGGACCAAAAGACATCCAATGGGCCGGAGAAGCACCTGGGGGTGCCCCGAGGGGGGCACAACCCACCAGGGCACGCGTGGGCCCCAAGTGCGCCCAGGTGGGTTGTGCCCACCTCGATGGCATCCCGCACCGCCTCTTTGCTCAATAAATACCCCCAATATTCCAGAAACCCTAGGGGAGTCGACGGAAATCAATTCCATCCGCCGCAAGTTCCAGAAACACCAGATCCAATCTAGACACCATCACAGAGGGGTTCATCATCCCCATTGGTGCCTCTCCGATGATGCGTGAGTAGTCTTTTGTAGATCTACAGGTCCATAATTAGTAGCTAGATGGCTTCCTCTCTCTCTTTTCATTCTCAATACAATGGTCTCTTGGAGATCCATATGATGTAACTCTTTTTGCGGTGTGTTTGTTGGGATCTGATGAACTTTGAGTTTATGATCAGATCTATGTTTTTATCCATGAAAGTTATTTGAGTCTTCTTTGATCTCTTATATGCATGATTACTTATAGCCTCGTATTTCTTCTCCTATATTTGGGTTTTATTTGGACAACTTGATCTATTTATCTTGGAATGGGAAGATGTGCTTTGTGATGGGTTCGATCTTACGGTGCTTGATCCCAGTGACAGAAGGGGAACCGACACGTATGTATCATTGCTATTAAGGATAACAAGATGGGGTCTATTTCTACATAAATAGATCTTGTCTACATCATGTCATTGTTCTTATTGCATTACTCTGTTTCTCCATGAACTTAATACACTAGATGCATGCTGGATAGCGGTCGATGTGTGGAGTAATAGTAGTAGATGCAGGCAGGAGTCGGTCTACTAATCTTGGACGTGATGCCTATATAATGATCATTGCGTGGATATCGTCATGATTATTTGAAGTTCTATAAATTGCCCAACAGTAATTTGTTTACCCACCATTTGCTATTTTTCTCGAGAGAAGCCACTAGTGAAATCTACGACCCCCAGGTCTCTTCTTTATTATATTTGCCTTCGCGGTCTATTTTTATTTGCCTATATTTTCAGATCTATTAATCCAAAAAACCGAAAATACCTTGCTGCAATTTTTATTTATTTTATCTCGCGTTCCCGCAAGATCCATTTATCCAATCTACTACAATTTTACTTATCTTTTTACCCGTGAGGGATTGACAACCCCTCTCTTACGTCAGGTTGCAAGTATTTGTTCTTTGTGTGCAGGAGCTGTTTACGTGGTGTTGCTTGGTTCTCCTACTAGTTCGATAACCTTGGTCTCATCAATGAGGGAAATACCTACTGTTGTTGTGCTACATCATCCCTTCCTCTTTGGGGAAATACCGACGTAGTTCAAGCAAACACCAAAAGGAATTTCTAGCACCGTTGCCAGGGAGACATCATCAATATCTACCAGGTTCCTAATCAAAAATCTCATCTCCTTGTAATTTACATTATTTGCCATTTGCCTCTCGTTTTCCTCTCCCCCACTTCACAAAAGTTTGCCGTTTTATTCGCCCTCTTTTTCATTCACCGTTTTCACGTCAGATCTATCTTTTTGCTTGCAATCATGAGTGATTTCGGTATGGCAGAAATAGATGATGGCCCAACTCCTAAAATTGGACGATCTGGCAATTTGGACGCTAAAACTTTTATTTTGGGGCAAGGGAATTGATACGTCTCCAACGTATCTATAATTTTTGATTGCTCCATGCTATGTTACCTACTGTTTTGGGCAATATTGGGCTTTATTATCCACTTTTATATTATTTTTGAGACTAACCTATTAACCGGAGGCCCAACCCAGATTTGCTATTTTTTTTGCCTATTTCAGTGTTTTGAAGAAAAGGAATATCAAACGGAGTCGAAACGGAACGAAATCAACTAGAGAAGTTATTTTTGGAAGGAAAGCTACCGGACGGACTTGGACCCCACGTCAGGAGCCAAGGGAGGTGCTCACGAGGGTGGGGGGCGCCCCCCTGCCTCGTGGGGACCCCGACGCTCCATCGACGTACTTCCTGCACCCATATATACTCACGTACCCTAAAACTTCCAGAACAGAGATTAGATCGGGAGTTCCGCCGCCAGAAGCCTCCGTAGCCACCAAAAACCAATCTAGACCCGTTCCGGCACCCTGCCGGAGGGGGAATCCTTCTTCGGTGGCCATCTTCATCATCCCGGTGCTCTCCATGACGAGGAGGGAGTAGTTCTCCCTCGGGGCTGAGGGTATGTACCAATAGCTATGTGTTTGATCTCTCTCTCTCTCTCTCTCTCTCGTGTTCTTGAGGTGATATGATCTTGATGTATCGCGAGCTTTGCTATTATATTTGGACCCTATGATGTTTCTTCCCCCCTCTACTCTCTTGTAATGTATTGAGTTTCCCCTTTGAAGTTATCTTATCGGATTGAGTCTTTAAAGATTTGAGAACACTTGATGTATGTCTTGCCGTGCGTATCTGTGGTGACAATTGGATATCACGTGATTCACTTGATGTATGTTTTGGTGATCAACTTGCGGGTTCCGCCCATGAACCTATGCATAGGGGTTTGCACACGTTTTCGTCGTGATTCTCTGGTAGAAACTTTGGGGCACTCTTTGAGGTTCTATGTGTTGGTTGAATAGATGAATCTGAGATCGTGTGATGCATATCGTATAATCATACCCACAGATACTTGAGGTGACATTGGAGTATCTAGGTGACATTAGGGTTTTGGTTGATTTGTGTCTTAAGGTGTTATTCTAGTACGAACTCTAGGGCTGTTTGTGACACTTATAAGAATAGCCCAACGGATTGATTGGAAAGAATAACTTTGAGGTGGTTTCGTACCCTACCATAATCTCTTCGTTTGTTCTCCGCTTGAACGTGATCTAGGAGACTTGAACCCTACTCCAAGAAGTTTTCGAGGAGGTCACGAGGGTGGAGGGCGCGCCCCCCCTGGGCGCGCCCCCCTGCCTCATGGGCCCCTCGGAGCTCCACCGACGTGCTCCTTCCTCCTATATATACCTACGTACCCCCATTAGACCAGGGGGAGCCAAAAACCTAATTCCACCTCCGCAACTTCCTGTATCCACGAGATCCCATCTTGGGGCCTGTTCCGGAGCTCCGCCAGAGAGGGCATCCATCACGGAGGGCTTCTACATCAACACCATAGCCCTTCCGATGAAGTGTGAGTAGTTTACTTCAGACCTTCGGGTCCATAGCTAGTAGCTAGATGGCTTCTTCTCTCTTTTTGGATCTCAATACAATGTTCTCCCCGTCTCTCGTGGAGATCTATTCGATGTAATCTTCTTTTTGCGGTGTGTTTGTTGAGACCGATGAATTGTGGGTTTATGATCCAACTTATCTAGGAATAATATTTGAATCTTCTCTGAATTTCTCTCTCTCTCTCTCTCTCGTGTTCTTGAGGTGATATGATCTTGATGTATCGCGAGCTTTGCTATTATATTTGGACCCTATGATGTTTCTTCCCCCCTCTACTCTCTTGTAATGTATTGAGTTTCCCCTTTGAAGTTATCTTATCGGATTGAGTCTTTAAAGATTTGAGAACACTTGATGTATGTCTTGCCGTGCGTATCTGTGGTGACAATTGGATATCACGTGATTCACTTGATGTATGTTTTGGTGATCAACTTGCGGGTTCCGCCCATGAACCTATGCATAGGGGTTTGCACACGTTTTCGTCGTGATTCTCTGGTAGAAACTTTGGGGCACTCTTTGAGGTTCTATGTGTTGGTTGAATAGATGAATCTGAGATCGTGTGATGCATATCGTATAATCATACCCACAGATACTTGAGGTGACATTGGAGTATCTAGGTGACATTAGGGTTTTGGTTGATTTGTGTCTTAAGGTGTTATTCTAGTACGAACTCTAGGGCTGTTTGTGACACTTATAAGAATAGCCCAACGGATTGATTGGAAAGAATAACTTTGAGGTGGTTTCGTACCCTACCATAATCTCTTCGTTTGTTCTCCGCTATTAGTGACTTTGGAGTGACTCTTTGTTGCATGTTGAGGGATAGTTATGTGATCGAATTATGTTATCATTGTTGAGGGAACTTGCACTAGCGAAAGTATGAACCCTAGGCCTTGTTTCAACACATTGCAATACCGTTTACGCTCACTTTTATCATTAGTTACCTTGCTGTTTTTATATTTTCAGATTACAAAAACCTATATCTACTATCCATATACCACTTGTATCACTATCTCTTCGCCGAACTAGTGCACCTATACAATTTACCATTGTATTGGGTGTGTTGGGGACACAAGAGACTCTTTGTTATTTGGGTGCAGGGTTGCTTGAGAGAAACCATCTTCATCCTACGCCTCCTACGGATTGATAAACCTTAGGTCATCCACTTGAGGGAAATTTGCTACTGTCCTACAAACCTCTGCACTTGGAGGCCCAACAACGTCTACAAGAAGAAGGTTGTGTAGTTGACATCAAGCTCTTTTCTGGCGCCGTTGTCGGGGAGGTGAGTGCTTGAAGGTATATCTTTAGATCTTGCAATCGAGTCTTTTAGTTTCTTGTTTTATCACTAGTTTAGTCTTTAAAAGAAAACTATAAAAAAATGGATTTGAGTTTGTCTCATACGCTTCATCTTTTTAATATCTTTCGTGAGTATGATGGAAAGGAAAATTGTGCCAAAGTGTTAGAAGAAGAATGCATTAAAATGTTTGGCACTAAATCTTTGAATGATGAGCATGATTGCAATGTTGTTAGTACGAATTCTTTGAATATCCATGATACTAATGATGATTGCACTAGTTATGATGAAAATATCTCCTATAAACATGTCAATTTTTGTGGAGTGCATTGGGTTTGTAAGTACACACCAAATAGGGAAGATAGATATTGCAAGAGGCATAAGTACTTAGAAAC
This sequence comes from Triticum urartu, assembly GCF_003073215.2. Classification (NCBI taxonomy): domain Eukaryota; kingdom Viridiplantae; phylum Streptophyta; class Magnoliopsida; order Poales; family Poaceae; genus Triticum; species Triticum urartu. Next base: position 113,250,477 of record NC_053026.1, on the reverse strand, counting down.
TAAATTGTTGCAAGAAGAGCTAGATGAATGTGCTGAAAATTTAATTTTTCTTAGCCCTACTTGTGAACTTTGCAATGAACGTGATCATTTTAGTACCCAATGCAAATTGTTTCATGATCGTAGCGTGTCCAAAAATTGTGATGACTTGATTTCCCTTGCACATCATAATGAACTTAGTTTGCTCTTGGGTTATGAAGAAATTAAACGTATAACTAAGGATATTCCAAAATTTGCCCTTGATAAAGTTCTTCATTTTGATCTAGAGAAAATTTATATGTATTGTGCGGTGAATTGCATTGAAAATCCTTATATTGCCAACTACATAAAGAAAAGAAAACAAATAGAAGATGAAGAGAATACTAATGAAAGGGAAGAGACTTCCCAATATCCTCCTATTATTTCTTATGATGAATCAGGTAACGAGGAGGAGCCTCCTATTCAACCAATCTCATTAATAAGGAGCTCCATAAAGAGGATTGAACCCACACATGATGTGGTGAAGAAGAAGAAAAGAAAAAGGAAGAGAGGTAAAAAGACATCTATACCAAATAATGCTGCTCCTATTACTGTTGTGCCTCATGAAAATATAATTGTGGAAGATAATTATACTTCTTATGATCTTGAAAATCTTTTTGGCACTTGCTTGGAAGAATATGATAATTGCTATACTATTGGTGCTATCCATACTATTAATGATGAGAGTGATTATGCTTATGATATGAAAAGGCCCAAGCTTGGGGATGCTATGTTTGATAAAGATGATGTTTTTGAGAATATATTTTATGCAATTAATGTTTGTCCCAAGCTTGGGGATGCTATGATTAATGAAGATGATATTTTTAGTCTCCCAAGTTTTGATATGCAAGTTTATAATGATGATAGCATGCCTCCTACTTATGATGATTATTGTGATGATACTTATGCTATAAAAAGTAGTGATTATATTTATAAAACTTGTCATGATTATGATTACCCCTTCTCTGAACATTACTCTTTTAATGTGGAAACAATTTATAGTATTCGAGTTTCCTATGATACTCCCACTATTTCGAATGAGAAGAATTTTGCCTATGTGGAGAGTAGTAAATTTTCTATGCTTATAGATCATGAAAAGAATGCTTTAGGTGATGGTTATATTGTTGAATTCATTCATGATGCTACTGAAAATTATTATGAGGGAGGAACATATGCTTGTAGGAATTGCAATAATATCAAGTTTCCTCTCTATGTGCTAAAAGTTTTGAAGTTTTACTTGCATTCCTTCCTACGCAAGTTGATTCTTGTTCCCATAAGTTGTTTGCTCACAAAATCCCTATGCATAGGAAGTATGTTAGACTTAAATGTGCTAGTCATATTCTTAATTATGCTCTCTTTATATTTCAATTCTTATTTTTTATGTGAGCATCATTGAAATCATCATGCCTAGCTAGGGCGTTAAACGATAGCGCTTGTTGGGAGGCAACCCAACTTTATTTTTGTTTCTTGATTTTTTCTCCTGTTTAGTAATAAATAATTCATCTAGCCTCTGTTTAGATGTGGTTTTATGTCTTTAATTAGTGTTCGTGCCAAGTAGAACCTTTGGGAGGACTTGGGGAAAGTCTTGTTGATCATGCTGTAAAAAACAGAAACTTTAGCGCTCACGAGAATTGCTGCCATTTTTTGTTGGAGAGTGATATTTAGTTAATTCTTTTTGAAGATGATTAATAGATAAATTCCTCAGGTCAAGCAATTTATATTAGAATTTTTGGGTTTCCATAAGTTTGCGTTAGTTACAGATTACTACAGACTGTTCTGTTTTTGACAGATTCTGTTTTTCGTGTGTTGTTTGCTTATTTTGATGAATCAATGGCTAGCAAAAAAGTTTATAAACCATAGAGAAGTTGGAATACAGTAGGTTTAACACCAATATAAATAAAGAATGAGTTCATTACAGTACCTTGAAGTAGTGTTTTATTTTCTTTCGCTAACGGAGCTTACGAGTTTTCTGTTAAGTTTTGTGTTGTGAAGTTTTCAAGTTTTGGGTAAAGATTCGATGGACTATGGAACAAGGAGTGGTAAGAGCCTAAGCTTGGGGATGCCCAAGGCACCCCAAGGTAATATTCAAGGAAAACCAAGAGCCTAAGCTTGGGGATACCCCGGAAGGCATCCCCTCTTTCGTCTTCATTCATCGGTAACTTTACTTAGAGCTATATTTTTATTCGCCACATGATATGTGTTTTGCTTGGAGTGTCAATTTAGTTTGTTAGGATTTTCTTGCTGTTATTTAGAACAATGTTTTGCATCTTTTATTTCAATAAAAGTGGCATTGATAGCCTTTACTATGCCTATGTTACAAGTATACATGTTGCTGTTTGAAAACAGAAAGTTTACCGTTGTTGCAATAATTCCCTAGAAAAGTCAGAATTTGATAAAATGTTGAAACCTTTTTCATAAGCTCTGATAAATTTACTACAGTGGGAATTTTCTTTATTAATTTTTGGAGCTAGGGAAGTATGGATGTTGCTGCATTCTTTACAGACTGTCCTGTTTAGGAAGATTGCTGTTATGTTTGCATTGTTTGCATATGTTTGCTTCTTTAATGATTCTATTTGAGGATAGGACTATTAAATATGCAGAGGCATTTAGTATGAAATGTTGAATAATAATCTTAGTGATTTGCTACAGTAGAGTATGATAAGGTTTTTGCAATGGTTTTACTAACTTATCTCATGAGTCCTTGTTGAGTTTTGTGTGGATGAAGCTTTTTGAGATTTAGGGGACCGTGATATGAGAGGAATTAGGGAGACACAGAAGCTCAAGCTTGGGGATGCCCAAGGCACCCCAAGATAATATCTCAAGAAGTCTCAAGCGTCTAAGCTTGGGGATGCCCCGGTTGGCATCCCACCTTTCTTCTTCAACAACTATCGGTTAGTTTTGGTTGATCCTAAGTTTTTGCTTCTTCACATGATGTTTGGTATTCTTAGATGCCATTTTATTTTGCTTTGCTTGCTGTTTGAATAAAATACCAAGATCTGAAATTATTAAATGCTAGAGAGTCTTCACATAGTTGCATAATTATTCAACTACTCATTGATCTTCACTTATATCTTTCGGAGTAGTTTGTCGATGCTCTAGTGCTTCACTTATATCTTTTAGAGCATGGTGGTAGTTTTATTTTGAAGAAATAGATGAACTCTCATACTTCACTTAGATTATTTTGAGAGTCTTAAATAGCATGGTAATTTGCTTAAAATCCTAATATGCTAGGTATACAAGAATAGTAAAAACTTTCTTATGAGTGTGTTGAATACTAAGAGGAGTTTGATGCTTGATGATTGTTTTGAGATATGGAGGTAATAATATCAAAGTTGTGCTAGTTGAGTAGTTGTGAAATTAAGAAATGCTTGTGTTGAAGTTCGCAAGTCCCGTAGCATGCACGTATGGTAAACGTTATGTAACAAATTTGAAACATGAGGTGTTATTTGATTGTCCTCCTTATGAGTGGCGGTCAGGGACGAGCGATGGTCTTTTCCTACCAATCTATCCCCCTAGGAGCATGCGCGTAGTACCGAGGTTTTTTATGACTTGTAGATTTTTGCAATAAGTATGTGAGTTCTTTATGACTAATGTTAAGTCCATGGATTATACGTACTCTCACCCTTCCATCCTTGCTAGCCTCTTCGGTACCGTGCATTGCCCTTTCTCACATTTAGAGTTGGTGCAAACTTCGCCGGTGCATCCAAACCCCGTGATATGATACGCTCTTTCACACATAAACCTCCTTATATCTTCCTCAAAACAGCCACCATACCTACCTATTATGGCATTTCCATAGCCATTCCGAGATATATTGCCATGCAACTTTCCACCATTCCGTTTATTATGACACGCACCATCATTGTCATATTGGTTTGCATGATCATGTAGTTGACATCGTATTTGTGGCAAAGCCACCGTCCATAATTTTTCATACATGTCACACTTGATTCATCGCAATCCCGGTACACCACCGGAGGCATTCATATAGAGTCATCTTTGTTCTAGTATCGAGTTGTAATCATTGAGTTGTAAATAAATAGAAGTGTGATGATCATCATTATTAGAGCATTATCCCAAGTGAGGAATAAAAAAAAGAGAAAGGCCATAAAAAAGAGAAGGCCCCAAAAAAAGATAAAGGCCATAAAAAAGAGAAGGCCCAAAAAAATGAGAGAAAAAGAGAGAAGGGACAATGCTACTATCCTTTGCCACACTTGTGCTTCAAAGTAGCACCATGATCTTTATGATAGAGAGTCTCTTGTTTTGTCACTTTCATATACTAGTGGGAATTTTTCATTATAGAACTTGGCTTGTATATTCCAACAATGGGCCTCCTCAAGTGCCCTAGGTCTTCGTGAGCAAGCAAGTTGGATGCACACCCACTTAGTTTCTTTTGTTGAGCTTTCATACATTTATAGCTCTAGTGCATCCGTTGCATGGCAATCCCTACTCCTTGCATTAACATCAATCGGTGGGAATCTCCATAGCCCATTGATTAGCCTCGTTGATGTGAGACTTTCTCCTTTTTGTCTTCTCCACATAACCCCCCTCATTATATTCTATTCCACCCATAGTGCTATATCCATGGCTCGCGCTCATGTATTGCGTGAAAGTTTATGAGTTTGAGATTACTAAAGTATGAAACAATTGCTTGGCTTGTCATCGGGGTTGTGCATGATGAGAGCATTCTTGTGTGAAGAAAATGAAACATGAATAAACTATATGATTTTGTAGGGATGAACTTTCTTTGGCCATGTTATTTTGAGAAGACATAATTGCTTAGTTAGTATGCTTGAAATATTATCATTTTTATGTCAATATGAACTTTTGTCTTGAATCTTTCGGATCTGAATATTCATACCACAATTAAGAAGAATTACATTGAAATTATGCCAAGTAGCACTCTGCATCAAAAAATTGGTTTTTATCATTTACCTACTCGAGGACGAGCATGAATTAAGCTTGGGGATGCTTGATACGTCTCCAACGTATCTATAATTTTTGATTGCTCCATGCTATGTTATCTACTGTTTTGGGCAATATTGGACTTTATTATCCACTTTTATATTATTTTTGGGACTAACCTATTAACCGGAGGCCCAGCCCAGATTTGCTGTTTTTTTGCCTATGTCAGTGTTTCGAAGAAAAGGAATATCAAACGGAGTCGAAACGGAACGGAATCAACTGGAGAAGTTATTTTTGGAAGGAAAGCTACCGGATGGACTTGGACCCCATGTCAGGAGCCAAGGGAGGTGCTCACGAGGGTGGGGGCGCGACCCCTGCCTCGTGGGGCCCCCGAAGCTCCACCGACGTACTTCCTGCACCCATATATACTCACATACCCTAAAACTTCCAGAACGGAGATTAGATCGGGAGTTCCGCCGCCAGAAGCCTCCGTAGCCACCAAAAACCAATCTAGACCCGTTCCGGCACCCTGCCGGAGGGGGAATCCTTCTTCGGTGGCCATCTTCATCATCCCGGTGCTCTCCATGACGAGGAGGGAGTAGTTCTCCCTCGGGGCTGAGGGTATGTACCAATAGCTATGTGTTTGATCTCTCTCTCTCTCTCTCTCGTGTTCTTGAGGTGATATGATCTTGATGTATCGCGAGCTTTGCTATTATATTTGGACCCTATGATGTTTCTTCCCCCCTCTACTCTCTTGTAATGTATTGAGTTTCCCCTTTGAAGTTATCTTATCGGATTGAGTCTTTAAAGATTTGAGAACACTTGATGTATGTCTTGCCGTGCGTATCTGTGGTGACAATTGGATATCACGTGATTCACTTGATGTATGTTTTGGTGATCAACTTGCGGGTTCCGCCCATGAACCTATGCATAGGGGTTTGCACACGTTTTCGTCGTGATTCTCTGGTAGAAACTTTGGGGCACTCTTTGAGGTTCTATGTGTTGGTTGAATAGATGAATCTGAGATCGTGTGATGCATATCGTATAATCATACCCACAGATACTTGAGGTGACATTGGAGTATCTAGGTGACATTAGGGTTTTGGTTGATTTGTGTCTTAAGGTGTTATTCTAGTACGAACTCTAGGGCTGTTTGTGACACTTATAAGAATAGCCCAACGGATTGATTGGAAAGAATAACTTTGAGGTGGTTTCGTACCCTACCATAATCTCTTCGTTTGTTCTCCGCTAGTAGTGACTTTGAAGTGACTCTTTGTTGCATGTTGAGGGATAGTTATGTGATCGAATTATGTTATCATTGTTGAGGGAACTTGCACTAGCGAAAGTATGAACCCTAGGCCTTGTTTCAACACATTGCAATACCGTTTACGCTAACTTTTATCATTAGTTACCTTGCTGTTTTTATATTTTCAGATTACAAAAACCTATATCTACTATCCATATATCACTTGTATCACCATCTCTTCGCCGAACTAGTGCACCTATACAATTTACCATTGTATTGGGTGTGTTGGGGACACAAGAGACTCTTTGTTATTTGGTTGCAGGGTTGCTTGAGAAAGACCATCTTCATCCTACGCCTCCTACGGATTTATAAACCTTAGGTCATCCACTTGAGGGAAATTTGCTACTGTCCTACAAACCTCTGCACTTGGAGGCCCAACAACATCTACAAGAAGAAGGTTGTGTAGTAGACATCAGGAATGTTATAGGAAAAGAACGTATCCAAGAATTTTTCAATTGTGTTGGAAATTTGAGTCTTGATATGATGCTCCTATTCTTAAGAGGACTAAATCTTATGCGGAAGCTATTTCATCACTAATTCTGAAACTTGAAAATAAATTTATCCGTACCCATCCTACCTTGCAAATATTGTTTTTTGAGCTACCCATTATAAACAATCCTAAAACTAAAAAGTTAGCCACCCTTGTTCTTATGAATGAATTTGAATACATAATACGGGAAGCTAGAGAAAATTTTGATTTCTATGGTATGATCGTGAAAAACCGGAGATAGATGAAATTCTTTATAATAGTGATTATGTGCTAAGACTTTTGCTTGGGGATAATCAAATCTTTGATGAGAATCTTAAAAAGGAACCCCCTATTTTAGATATAATCCAACAAGTTTTCAATGATGTTAATCAACACTATTCTTGGATTGTTGCCGGAAATCAAAAATGTTATGATGACAAGCAACTTGATAGTGCTAAGGTCTGTATGGATAAGATGTTCTATGCTGTCTTTACAAAACCCCTTGACAAGGACACCTCTAAGGAAAATAGAAACAAAGATGCCAACACTTAGATATTTTGCATTATGCCTAGTTAGGGGCATAAAACAATAGTGCTTGTTGGGAGGCAATCCAATGAATAAAATGTATTTGTCTTTTTCTTTCTATTCTTGAGTGTTTGCAAAATTATGCTACTGTTATAATTGTGTTTTTTGTGTTTTAATTAATGTTTGTGCCAAGTAAAGCCTTTGGGATCATGTTGGGTGATAGTTGATTTGATCTTGCTGAAAAACAGAAACTTTTGCGCCTAGAAAGATAATTTTAGTTTTTAATAGAAGCATGATAAAATATTGATTGTTTTTGCAGAATATTAGTATAAAAATTGCTTACGTTGTCCTAATTTTTCAGAATATTTGGAGTTGCAGAAGTATTGGAAATCTCCATATAGCTACAGACTGTTATGTTTTTGGCAGATTGTGTTTTCTTTGCGTTGTGTGCTTGTTTTGATGATTCTATGGTTTTCTTTGAAGAGTTTTTGCCATAGAAAAGTTGGAATACAGTAGCTATAATGCAAAAATAAAATATGAATGGGTTTTCAACAATACTTATAGTAGTGATTTGCTTTCTTATACTAACGGATCTCACGAAGGTTTTGTTAAGTTTTGTGTGATTGAAGTTTTCAAGTTTTGGGTGACTTTACGATGGATGAAGGAATAAGGATTAGCAAAAGGATAAGCTTGGGGATGCTCATGGCACCCCAAGATAATATTCAAGAAGTATCAAGCAACTAAGCTTGGGGATGCCCCGAGTGGCATCCCCTCTTTCTTCTAACAACCATCGGCATTTTACTTGAAACTATATTTTTATTCGTCACATATTATGAGTTTTGCTTGGAGCATCTTGTATGATATGAGTCTTTGCTTTTTTCTTTGTGTTTTTAGTCATGAATCCTTGCTGGAAACACCTATTTGAGAGAGCCAAAATTATGCCATGACTTGTAAGAATTGCTCTCTATGCTTCACTTAAATCTTTTTGAGCTATGGAATTGCTCTAGTGCTTCATTTATATCTTTTTGAGCACGGTGTGCTTTAGTACTTTTGGAGAAATGCTCTCATGCTTCACTTAGATTTATTTGAGAGTTAGTAATTTTTTTAGAAATTCTGTCTTGCTTCAGTTAAATTATTTTCAGAGAAAAAATTTTTTATGCTTATGTTCTTCACTTAAATTTGTTTGAGCTATCAAAAGCAACATATGAAACTAGTACCAAAGCGATAGATGTCCAAGGAGGATATAATAAAAAAACTTTCATGAAGATCATTGGACGAAATAAATATGATACCTTGTAATAGTTTTGAGATATGTTGATATAATATGTGAGTTATTATGCTTTAGTAAGAATATTGGTGTTAAGGTTTGTGATTCCCTATGCAAGCACGAAAGTCAATAGTTATGCAATTAAATTACATCCTACTTGTGGTGCAATATTCGGTATTAGTTATGCTTAATGCTCGCTGATATGTCTCCGTCATATCTACTTTTCCAAACACTTTTGCCCTTGTTTTGGACTCTAACTTGCACGATTTGAATGGAACTATCCCGGACTGACGCCGTTTTCACCAGAATTGCCATGGTGTTATTTTTGTGCAGAAATAAAACTTCTCGAAATGACCTGAAAATCAACGGAGAATTATTTTGGAATATATAATAAATATTGGAAGGAAGCTCCACGTCAGGGGGTGTCCCACCTGTCCACGAGGGTGGGGGGCGCGCCCCCTGCCTCATGGGCCCCCTGACGCTCCACCGACCTCAACCCTGACTCCATATATTCACTTTCGGGGAGAAAAAAACAGAGGAGAAGGATTCATCACGTTTTACGATAAAGAGCCGCCGCCAAGCCCTAAACTCTCCCGGGAGGGCTGATCTGGAGTCCGTTCGGGGCTCCGGAGAGGGGAATCCGTCGCCATCGTCATCATCAACCTTCCTCCATCACCAATTTCATGATGCTCATCGCCATGCGTGAGTAATTCCATCGTAGGCTTGCTGGACGGTGATGGGTTGGATGAGATTTATCATGTAACCGAGTTAGTTTTGTTAGGGTTTGATCCCTAGTATCCACTATGTTCTGAGGTTGATGTTGCTATGACTTTGCTATGCTTAATGCTTGTCACTAGGGCCCGAGTGTCATGATTTCAGATCTGAACCTATTATGTTTTCATCAATATATGAGAGTTCTTGATCCTATCTTGCAAGTCTATAGTCACCTATTATGTGTTATGATCCGTTAACCCCGAAGTGACAATAATCGGGATACTTACCGGTGATGACCGTAGTTTGAGGAGTTCATGTATTCACTATGTGTTAATGCTTTAGTCTGGTACTCTATTAAAAGGAGGCCTTAATATCCCTTAGTTTCCAATAGGACCCCGCTGCCACGGGAGGGTAGGACAAAAGATGGCATGCAAGTTCTTCTCCATAAGCACGTATGACTATATTCGGAATACATGCCTACATTACATTGATGAACTGGAGCTAGTTCTGTGTCACCCTATGTTATGTCTGTTACATGATGAACCGCATCCAACATAATTCTCCATCACCGATCCATTGCCTACGAGCTTTCCATATATTGCTCTTTGCTTATTTACTTTTCCGTTGCTATTGCTATCATCACTACAAAACCCCAAAATATTACTTTTGCTACCGTTGCTTTTGCTATCTTTACCACTACTATCATATTACTTTGCTACTAAATACCTTGCTGCAGATATTAAGTTTCCAGGTGTGGTTGAATTGACAACTCAACTGCTAATACTTGAGAATATTCTTTGGCTCCCCTTGTGTCGAATCAATAAATTTGGGTTGAATACTCTACCCTCGAAAACGGTTGCGATCCCCTATACTTGTGGGTTATCAAGACTATTTTCTGGCGCGGCTGCCAGGGAGTATAGCTCTATCCTTTGAGTCACTTGGGATTTGTATCTGCTTATCATTATGAAGAACTTGAAAGACGAGAAAACAAAGATTTATCCCTCAACTACGAGGGGAGGTAAGGAACTGCCATCTAGCTCTGCACTTGATTCACCTTCTATTTTGAGTAAGCTTGCGAGACCTAAACCTGCTTCTGCTATTAATTCTGATATGTCGCATGTTATTGATGATGCCACTTCTGCTATGCATGATACTTATGATGAAACTACTTCTATGCTTGATACTACTATGCCACTTGGTGAATTTCTTGATGAGCAACTTGCTAGGGCTAGAGAGAATGAAATTATTGAAACTGATAATATTGAAGAAAGTGATGATGAAGACTCTCCCCCTAGATATGAATTGCCTGTTGTTCCTGAGGGTTATGTTATGGATGAAGAAACTGCTAGAGACTTTCTTGCTTTCAATGGTAGGAGTGATCTTAAGAAATTATTAGCTAAGCTGAAACAAAAAACTCTGAATGCTAGAATGAAATATGATCCCGCTTATGCTACTTCACCTATCTTTGTTACTGATAAGGATTATGAATTCTTTGTCGACCCTGAGATAATTACTTTAGTTGAATCTGATCCTTTCTATGGCTATGAATCTGAAACTGTTGTGGCACATCTTACTAAATTAAATGATATAGCCACCCTGTTCACTAATGATGAGAAAACTCGCTACTATTATATCCTTAAATTATTTCCGTTCTCATTAAAGGGTGATGCTAAGATATGGTTTAATTCTCTTGATCCTGGTTGTGTGCGTAGTCCCCAAGATATGATTTATTACTTCTCTGCTAAATATTCCCCGCTCATAAGAAACAAGCTGCCTTAAGGGAGATATATAATTTTGTGCAAATTGAAGGAGAGAGTCTCCCGCAAGCTTGGGGGAGGCTTCTCCAATTACTTAATGCTTTGCCTGATCATCCTCTTAAGAAAAATGAAATACTTGATATCTTTTATAATGGACTAACCGATGCTTTCAGAGATTACCTGGATAGTTGTGCTGGTTGTGTTTTCACGGAAAGAACTGTTGATCAAGCTGAAATTTTATTGAATATATGTTGACTAATGAAAACAATTAAACACTTCCTGATCCAATTCCTGATCCAATTCCTGAACCAACTCCTAAGGCAACTCTGAAAAAGGGGTATTCTAGTTCTTAGTCCTGAAGATATGCAAGAAGCAAAGAAATCTATGAAGGAAAAGGTATTAAAGCTGAAGATGTTAAGAATTTACCTCCTATTGAAGAAATGCATGGTCTTAATTTACCGCCTGTTGAAGAAATACATGTTTTTAATCCATCACCTATTGAGGAAACACATGGTCTTGATAACCCGACACTGGTAGTAAAGGTGAATTCTCTCTATAGATATGACAAAGCTGAAATTCCTCTTACTAAGTTTGCTAGCCCATGCTTAGATGAGTTTGATAACTTTATGGTTAAACAAGAAAACTTCAATGCTTATTTTGGTAGAGAATTAAAACGTAATAATTATATGATTGAACACTTGAGTGGTTATATGGCTAATGTTAAAGGTGAACTAAAACTTATTAGTAAACATGCTTCTATGGTTACCACTCAAGTAGAACAAGTACTTAAAGCTTAGAATGATTTGCTCAATGAACTGAATAGTAAGAACAAAGATTGTGCTGTTAGAGTGGCTACTAGAACTGGTAAAATGACTCAGGAACCTTTGTATCCCGAAGGACACCCTTAGAGAATTGAGCAGGATTCTCAGAGAAATAATATTGATGCACCAAGTTCTTCTAAAAGGAAGAAAAAGAAAAATGATAGGACTTTGCATGCTTCTAGTGAACCTGTTGTAGACACACTTGAGAATCCCAATGACATTTCTATTTCTGATGCTGAAACACAATCTGGTAATGAACATGAACCTAGTAATAATGTTAATGATGATGTTCATGTTGATGCTCAACCTAGCAATGATAATGATGTAGAGATTGAACCTGCCGTTGATCTTGAAAACCCACAATCAAAGAATCAACGTTATGATAAGAGAGACTTTGTTGCTAGGAAGAACGGTAAAGAAAGAGAACCATGGGTTCAGAAACCCATGCCCTTTCCTTCTAAACCATCCAAGAAAAAGGATGATGAGGATTTTGAGCGCTTTGCTGAAATGATTAGACCTATCTTTTTGCGTATGCGTTTAACTGATATGCTCAAAATGAATCCTTATGCTAAGTATATGAAAGATATTGTGACAAATAAAAGAAAGATACTGGAAGCTGAATTTTCCACCAGGCTTGCTAATTATACTTTTAAGGGTGGAATACCAAAGAAACTTGGAGATCCAGGAGTACCAACTATACCATGCTCCATTAAAAGAAACTATGTTAAAACTGCTTTATGTGATCTTGGAGCCGGTGTTAGTTTTATGCCTCTCTCTTTATATCGTAGACTTGATTTGAATAAGTTGACACCTACTGAAATATCCTTGCAAATGGCTGATAAATCAACTGCTATACCTGTCGGTATTTGTGAGGATGTGCCTGTTGTGGTTGCAAACGTTACTATTTTAACGGACTTTGTTATTCTTGATATTCCTGAGGACGATAGTATGTCTATTATTCTTGGAAGACCCTTCTTGAATACTGCGGGGGCTGTTATTGATTGCACCAAAGGCAATGTCACTTTTCATGTTAATGGTAATAGGCATACGGTACACTTTCCGAGGAAACAACCTCAAGTCCACAATATCAATTCTATTGGAAAAATTCCATTGATTATTTTTGGAGGTTTTGAATTTCCTCTACTTACTGTCAAGAAGAAATATGATATTCTTATTATTGGGGATGTGCATATCCCCGTTGAGGTAACCTAGTGTTATTCGAAAATTCCTCGGTTCCATGTTATTCGGAATGAGTTTGTTAACAAGACTTGATCGACCATTGTTAGTGGATTCCTTTTGATGAGCATGAGATGGATGAATTTGGGAAACACAACTCTCTGTACCCTCTTTTTACTTTCTGTTATTTATATTAAATAAAGCAAAAATAGTAATTTCTATCTGTTGTCTGAATTATCCATGCAATAAAAAATACCCCGAAAATAAAAGTTCTCCAAATGCCCTGAAATTTAAATATGATTTTTTCTATAATATTTGAGAATATCTGGCAGTAAAAACACAGCAGGGGGAGCAAGCACCTGGCCACGAGGGTGGAGGGCGCGCCCCCTACCTTGTGGGCCCACGGTGGGTCCCCTCCACTTATTCCAGCTACCACACACTCCTTCTTCCTCCCACAAACACCACCAACCAGCTCAAACCCGAGTCCAAGCTCATTTTGCTGCCATTTTCGATCTCCTTGCTCAAAGCACCTCTCACAAAATTGCTTTGGGGGATTGTTCCTTGGTATGTGACTCCTCCAATGGTCCAATTAGTTTTTGTTCTAGTGCTTTATTCATTGCATATTTTTTCTGCTTAGGTGACCCTGTTCTTGAGCTTGCATGTAAATTTATACGGTCAAAAATAGTTTTGATGCATGATATTGCCTCTAGGCACTTGTAGGAGTAGTTGCTATCAATATTGTTGAGTTTGTTTCACTTTTATTTTGAAGTTAATAAAATTTCAGAAATTCTTCAGAGGAAGAAATATGCTTAGGAAAATATACCAAGGTGGTTCTTCAAGGAAGCAAGGACCCAGGCTCGCAATGTGCGATGCCGACGAAGAACCACCGAGGGAAGCTCAAGTGCGGGCTTGTGAATGGCCTTCAGAGGACTTTATGGATCGAGCAAGAATCAAGGAAGAATTTTACGCATATTTGTGCAATGCTGATCTTGAGAGCTTTGAGGAAGACAAATGCCGCCAGTACCACTATCTCACTGATTCCTTTGTGAGGAGGTTTGGATTTTCATCATCACGCAATTCTCAAACTGTCCCGTTTGGTCTCTATGAAAATTCTTATACTATGGACTTAGAGGATTTTAACACTGCTTGCAAACTTCCACAATGGGGTAGTCCTAATGAACCTCGCAAATATGACTTTAGAGATTTTCTTGCTAGTATAACCGTGGGGGAATCTAGAGACATAGCACAAGCTACCATAGGGAGCATCCATTTTCCTGCTATACATTATTTTGCTCTCTTCATAGGTAGGTGCATAAATTGTAAGGATGAAGCATGTCACATGTGTGTCCCTGGCCTCAATGTTCTCAGGAATGCTGTATTAGAATATAGACATTATAATTTGGGAGCCATTGTTGCACGTAGGTGCCGGGGTTCCTGATCCACGGGCACCTGTGGGACCGGCGAACCGGGTCCCTTTTGGTTCGGTAAGGGGCGGAGGTGGCGCAAAGAGCAGATCGAGGCGGAGCAAGCGGGCGGTTGGTCGCGCGAGGGGTAAATCGAGGTGGAGCACACGAACGATTTACCCAGGTTCGGGCCGCAAGGATGCGTAAAACCCTACTCCTGCTTTGTGGATTGGTATTGATCTCTCGCCCGCGAGCGAGGGCGAGCGTGAGTGTGGAAATGCTAAACCTCGCGAGGGCTCTCGAGGTGGCCGACCCCCTCTACGTTGCACACGGGCCTCCTTTTATACTCAAGGGGTTACCGACATAGAGCAACGGGGGCCAAGGGCAAAAGTGGAAAGGGTGCCGTGGGTAGGCACAGCTAGGTGCTGTAGTAGGCACAGCTAGCTGCTACAGTGTTATCATACCTAACCCTGACGGTAGGGGACAAGGGCATTAAATGCCCGTCTGTGTCGCCTAGACAGCACCGAAAGGGACCGCTAGGGACGCCTCCGTCTTGCCATGGTGGTTGTCTTGTCAGCGCCTTCGTGCCACCGCACGCCCCTAGCTGCACAGCCTCCTGCCACGTGCGCTCGGGAGGGGCCCCGGAGCGACACGTGGGTGGATGTGCTGGAGCACGGGCGTGGAGTGGGGGCTTGCCGCGGCAAGCGCCTTGCCTCGGCTGTCGACTTGTCGCTTCCGGGAGCTTGTCGCTCACCGGGCCTTGTCGGGGCGCGTAGCGCGCCGCGGCAAGTTCCTTGGAATGCCTCGGACGGCCTTCCCGGCAAGCGCCTCTTGTCGGGGTCTTGGGACGCTTCTGATGGCCTTCCCGACAAGCTCCTCTTGCCGGGGTCTTGCTTTTTTCCCGGCAAGCTCCTCTTGCCGGGGTCTTGTCTTGGGTACTTTGTTCTTGAATGGTCTTCAGAGGGACCACAAGGAATCTTGGCGGTGACCTGGCAGGCCTTGCCGCGGGACGCTGCAACTGCCCGTGCACAAGTTCGGGGGTATAAGGGTACCCCTACTCTAGTACACCGACAGGAGCCCCCGGGCCTGGGCCAGACACGGTGCCGAGCGCTGTTGGGCCAGGCCCAAAACAGTGCACGGGCACGCGCGGCCTAGGTCGCGCCGCATATCTCTCCGCTTCCATCGCGCACGCTCGTAACGACGCGCGTCGAACGCGGCGTCGTGGGTGACGCGGGCGGCGTGCGCGCGTGGGGCTAAGCCCCGCGAGCATGCGTCAAGCCATGATGAAGGGGAACGGCCCACGCCCTCTCCTCCAAACGGAGGTAGGCGTGGGGGCGTGGCGCATTTACTGGACGGGGCCGGTGCGCGATTTCCGAAGCGCCCACTCCCCGAGATCACGGGGTAGGGTGAGGCCGCCCCATCCGTCGCCTCAGTTCTGCATCTCCGCCACGCGACTCCCATGCATTTGGGATTGCGGATGGCGGGAGCGGGAACCTGGGCCGTGGCGAGCAGAGGGGACGGGTCGGCCCGCCTCCCTGTTCTTCCTGTGCCTTGATTCGCTGAGCGGGGCGGCTGGGCTCCCACTTCGCTCCTTTATAAGGAGCGGGAAGGGAGCACCGAAGCCCGCACTCTCCCGTCTCCTCCTTTCTTCAGCTTCTGCTCCCCTTTCTCTCATTCACCATGGAGAAAGGGAATCTTGGGCCTTCATCGGTGGCGGCGAGGGTCGCCGCCAGACAGCGCTCCCTCCCCTTTTCCTCACTCGTGGTGGCAGAACCAGCCGTAAGGGGAAGAGGGAGGGGGCGAGGTCGTGGACGAGGTCGAGGACGAGGTCGAGGCGCTCGGGGAAGAGGCGGACGGGGCGACGCGCCAGCTTCGCCCCCGCCGGCGGCTCCTCCTTCCGCGGCGGTCCATATAGGGGACAACCCTTGCGAGTTCTTCGTCAAGCTGCGCCGGGCGCCTCGTCGTCGCCTCCGGCTTCCGGCTCCGTTCGTGGGCGCGATGGAGTCGGACCCGCCCGAGACTCTGAGATTACACATGAGGGGCTGTGGGATCAGCGGCACGCGAGTCCGCGTGGCGTTCCCAGCCCCTGGTGTGATGTATCTCGATCGAGGGTGGAAGACGTTCGCCCGCATCCACAGCTTGACAGGAGGACTCACCCTCCTTTTTAAGCTGGTGGAGGGCGATCTCCTTTCCGTCAAGGTCTTCGGGTGCTTCGGCACCCGGGCGAAGTGCTGCGTGGACAGCTCCTCCGACAGCGAAGGCTCCTCCTCGAGCGAGAGTGACGAGGAGGAGAGCGGTAGTGATGGTGAGGGTGGCGGGCGGCAGGACGGCGGCTCCGACTAGGTGTCGGGCGCCGTCTCGTGCGGCACCGGCGACCCCATCATCCGCGGCGCCGTCTTCTTGAACTCCCCGGGGGCGTCTCCTTGGGCGGCTGGCGTAGGGAGGTCGTGGAAGGGGAAGAGGGCTGGCGACAAGGCCGTCAGGTCGGAGTACGAGGGCGTGGTGCCCTCGACAGCGTGCTGACGTCCTGCCGCCCCTCCTTCGCACCCTTCTCCCGGCGTCGCCATCTCCGTCCGGCCCCCGGATGTTCTCTTGGTGTCTTCTGGCACCTGTAGCTCGCCTTGGCGCCCCTTTCCCCTTTTCGCCTGCTTGTTCTACCTCCTGAAAAGAGGGACAGGAAAAGGATTACGGGCACCTTATCTTTTTAATTGTAAGCCTTCGGGCCTTTAGCTGTATCTTGTAATCCTCTCTTTCATGTTTTTCATCCTCTATGGGCTGTACCTGTATGGGATGTTTTTTTAATGAAAAGGGGATGTTTGCCGGGTTATTTGCCTCGCGGGTCGAACCCACGCGAAGGAGCAAATCCTTGGTATCTCTCGGACAAGCATTCCATTCCTCGACAACAAGCCCTGCCGCCTTCCCACGCCGCTCGACCTTTCTCACGCCTTTGACGGAGGTGGGAACGAGGTGGGCGCGGCCTCCTCGTTTCATCCCTTCTGCTGCCGCGACTACGACCGAACTTGGCCCCGGGAACGCGCTCCAGGGCCTAGAGTCGGGGGAGCACAGCAGTTTCCGGGAAGAAACGGGGTTTCGCATTCCCCAGTCCATAAGAGGATGCATGAAGAGGGATGAAAACTTATCTGATATCGCAACCCCCGGCAACTCTGGCTTGCCGGGGGTGACATCTTGGCGTTCGCAGCCCCCGGCGTTCTTGCCGGGGCCCAGGTGCCGGTGCGCCCTTCTTCTCCTTTTCGTCTCCAGGTGGCCTGGCCAGGACGTGCGAGCCCTGCGAACGAAGGAAAAGCAAAGGGACGGACTCTCGACCTCTAAGCTAGGGGTTAGCCGCTGTTAGGGACTATCGACCCTAACCAAGGACGAGACTCAGACTCAATCTAGCATGCATGCTATAGCCCCCGGGGTATGCAGCGCTTCATTTTCTGGTGCCAGGGTCTGCGCCTGGCTCTGTACAGAGGTTTACATGCAACAGCGGCAAGACTCGCACAGAGAGGTGGTTGCCGGACGGGGTCCGACAACCGCGCCTTACGAACGAAACTTGCGAAGAGGCTCGATGTCCCAGGAGTTGTTCACTGGCGTGCCATCTTCGGTCTCCAGGCGGACAGCGCCAGGCCTGGTGACTCATTTCACCCGGTAAGGGCCTTCCCACATCGGCGTCGACTTGTTTGCATCTTGGCCGACTGAACGCGCCAAAGAACAAGGTCGCCTTCCTCGAAGCTTCTGGCACGGGCTGGGAGCGATGGCTCGCACAGCGGCCTGAAGACGATCTTCCTCAAGGAGCAGCGCGTCATCTTGCCGCAGCCGCTCTTGCTCAAGCTCATCATGAGCGAGCACTCGAGGTGACCTGTATACGAGTTCCGTGAGGATATCTGTTTCTGTGCCAGGGTCTGCGCCTGGCTCTGTACAAAGGATTACATGCAGCAGCGGCAAGACTTGCACAAAGAGGTGGTTGCCGGACGGGGTCTGACAACCGCGCCTTACGGGTAAAACTTGCGAAGATGCTCGATGTTCCAGGAGTTGCTCACTGGAATACCGTCTTCGGTCTCCAGGCGGACAGCGCCAGGCCTGGTGACTCGTCTCACCCGGTAAGGACCTTCCCACTTCGGTGTCAACTTGTTGGAATTCTTGGCGGACTGAGCGCGCCGAAGAACAAGGTCGCCTTCCTCGAGACTCCTGGCATTGACTCTGTGGCTGTGGTAGCGGCGCAGAGCTTGCTGGTAGCGAGCAGCTCGCACAGCAGCCTGGAGACGATCTTCCTCAAGGAGTAGCGCGTCCTCTTGCCGCAGCCGCTCTTGCTCAAGCTCATCATAAGCGAGCACTCGAGGTGACCTGTATACGAGTTCCGTGGGGGTAACTGCCTCTGCTCCATAGACTAGAGCAAAGGGTGTCTGTCCAGTGGCTCGATTTGGTGTCGTTCTGATCGACCAAAGAACCACTGGTAGCTCCTCAATCCAGTTTCTTCCACACTTGTGCAGCCTGTCGAAAGTTCTGGTCTTGAGCCCGCGCAGCACCTCGGTGTTTGCCCTCTCCGCTTGACCGTTGCTCCTTGGGTGGGCAACAGAGGCGAAGCTGACTTTGGCGCCGAGATCTTGGACGTACTGCATGAAGGCGTGGCTCGTGAACTGTGTGCCGTTATCGGTGATTATCCGGTTAGGGATCCCGAAGCGGCAAACAATCGACCTGAAGAACTTGACGGCTGACTGCGCGGTCACCTTCCTCACTGGTTCCACTTCCGGCCACTTTGTGAACTTGTCGATTGCGACGTACAAGTACTCAAAGCCCCCGACAGCTCGGGGGAAGGGGCCGAGGATGTCGAGCCCCCAGACCGAAAATGGCCAGGATAAAGGGATCGTCTGGAGAGCTTGAGCTGGCTGGTGTATCTGCTTGGAATGGAACTGGCACGCTTCACACTTGGTTACTTGTGCAGTTGCATCCTGGAGGGCTGTTGGCCAGAAGAAACCTTGCCGGAATGCTTTGCCGACGAGTGCTCTTGCGCCAATGTGGTGACCACATACGCCTCCGTGTATCTCTGCCAACAGCTTCTGTCCGGCTTCCCGGGGAATGCACCTCAATTTCACACCATTGAGTCTTCTTCTGTACAGCGTCTTGTCGACGAACTGGTACATACTTGACTGCCGGGCTACTCTTTCGGCTTCTTCTTGTTCTTTGGGAAGTTCTCCCGTCTGAAGGAAACGGACAATCTGCTGCGCCCATGTTGGAGCCTGTGGCTCGACAACAAGGACTAAAGGCAGCTCTGCTGCTACGGGAACGTCCGCTTCTACGGCGAGAAGCTGTGTCTCTGCCGGAGCTTGACGTTCCGCGACGAGCTTGCCGGGAGCTTCAGCTTCAACGGAACAAACCCTAGGGCTTGCCGGAGCATCTGGCTCACCGACGCTCTTGGCGTTGATCTTGGAGGTTGCTGCGGGAATATCTGCTTCGACGGTGAGAAGCTGTGTCTCTGCCGGAGCTTGACGTTCCGCGGCAAGCTTGTCGGGAGCTTCAGCTTCAACGGAACAAACCCTAGGGCTTGCCGGAGCATCTGGCTCACCGGCGCCTTCGGTGTTGATCTTGGGGACCTTCTCAGCGGCGGCTTCGGGAAGCTCTGCCGGCAGGTAGCCACCAGGAATCAACTTCCTCTTCTTGCTTTGTCCAGTTGATGGTGTTACGGACGGTTGAGTCAGCTTGAGCACAAAGGTCGCTGGTTCCACAGGTAACTTAAGTGCAGCGCACTTTGACAGGCCATCAGCAATGGCGTTCTGAGTTCTCGGAACGTGCTCCATTTGCAGGCCTTCAAAGCGCTCTTCTAGCTTTCTCACTTCGTCGACGTAAGCTTCCATCAACAGGCTCTGATAATTCTTGTTTACTTGGCGGACGGCAAGCTGTGAGTCACCCCTGACAATGAGCTTCTTAATCCCAAGGTCTGCCGCGATCCTGAGACTGGCAAGCAATCCCTCATACTCTGCAGTATTGTTTGTTGCTTACTCCTTGGGAAAGTGCATCTGGACTATGTACTTGAGGTGCTCTCCGGTGGGCGCGATAAGCAGCACACCGGCGCCGGCGCCTTGCAGTGAGAAAGCACCATCAAAGTACATCAGCCACTCTTTGCTCGCTTCTTTGTTGGGGATGCTCGTCTCCGGCGTTCTTCGTCTGGAGTTGGCGTCCATTCCGCTATGAATTCTGCCAATTCTCTGCTCTGGATAGTTGAAGTGCTTTCAAACTTGAGACCAAAGCTTGACAGTTCCAGTGCCCACTCAACAATCCTGCCTGTCGCTTCAGGATTCTGCAGTATCCTCTTCAGCGGAAAGCGAGTGACCACCGTGATCTCATGTGCTTGGAAGTAATGGCGCTGCTTTCTCGAGGACATGAGAAGGCCGAAAAGCAGTTTCTGCACACCAGAGTACCTTGACCTAGCCCCCTGCAAGAGGGAACTGACAAAGTAAACTGGGCGCTGCACCATTTTCTTCCGTATCTCCTCGTGTATCAGCGCGGGTTCATCTTTGTCGGGACCAGAGCTTGTCGGGGAAGCCCCCTGCTTGTCTCCGGATGCGCTTGCCGCGGTTGCTGGCTCATCATCCGCCTCCCTCTCTGCCACTAACGCAGCACTAACCACTTGATTGGTCGCCGCTATGTACAGCAGCAACTTTTCTTGTGGTTTAGGCGCGACAAGTATTGGAGGGGAGGACAGGTATCTCTTCAGGTCTTGCAGCGCAACCTCCGCGTCCGGAGTCCATTTCATTGGACCTGCCTTTTTCAATAGTTTGAAAAACGGCAGGGCGCGCTCAGCAGACCGAGATATAAACCTGCTGAGAGCAGCCACGCAACCGGCAAGTTTCTGAACATCTTTGACGCGCTTCGGGGCTTCAATCTGCTCAACGGCCCTGATCTTGTTGGGGTTGGCTTCAATTCCCCGCTGAGACACGAAGAACCCGAGAAGCTTGCCGGAGGGAACCCCGAACACGCACTTCTCCGGGTTGAGCTTGAGGCTGATCTTGCGCAGATTTGCAAAAGTCTCGTCCAAGTCTTGGATCAGGGTTGCTCTGTCCTTGCTCTTGACCACTATATCATCCATGTAGGCTTCTACATTTCTGTGCATTTGTGGCTCGAGAGCAATATGGACTACTCTTGCAAATGTTGAACCGGCATTTTTTAATCCGAAAGGCATTCGTACAAAGCAGTACGTGCCACATGGAGTAATAAATGCGGTTTTCTCTTCATCCTCCTCTGCCATGAAGATCTGATGATACCCGGAGTATGCATCAAGAAATGAAAGCAAATCACACCCAGCTGTGGAGTCAACAATCTGGTCAATGCGTGGCAAAGGAAATGGATCTTTGGGACAAGCTTTGTTAACATCGGTGAAATCGATGCAAAGCCTCCATTTCCCGTTTGCCTTGCGCACGACTACAGGATTGGCCAACCACGTGGGATGGAGTACTCCTCTGACGAGGCCTGCTGCTTCCAGTTTCTTGATTTCCTCCGCAATGAATTCTTGGCGCTCCACCGCCTGCTTCCGGACTTTCTGTTTGACGGGCCGCGCATGAGGACAGACGGCAAGGTGGTGCTCAATCACTTTCCTGGGAACACCGGGGATGTCAGACGGTTGCCATGCAAACACGTCGACGTTCGCCCGCAGGAAAGCAACGAGCGCGCTTTCCTATTTAGGGTCAAGCGTGGCACTGATGGTGAAGGTACCACCAGCGCCATCCTCTTTGGCGGACACCTTCTTCGTCTCTGGCGGAGCCGCCATCGTCTTCTTGTGTTCGCCGGCAGAGCTCGATGGTGCGTCCTCGACGGCAGCGCAGCACTCCGAAGAGGCGCGCTTGCCGGAGTGGGAACCAGAGCTTTTGCCGGACTCGGTCTTCTTGCCGGTGGAGCTCGATGGCGCGTCCTCGACGGCAGCGCAGCACTCCGAAGAGGTGCGCGCGCCGGAGTAGGCACCAGAGTCCCTGCCGGACTTGGTCTTCTTGCCGGTGGAGCTCGATGGCGCGTCCTCGACGGCAGCGCAGCACTCCGAAGAGGTGCGCGTGCCGGAGTGGGCACCAGAGTTCCTGCCGGACTTGGTCTTCTTGGCGGTGGAGCTCGATGGCGCGTCCTCGACGGCAGTGCAGCACTCCGAAGAGGTGCGCGCGCCGGAGTAGGCACCAGAGCTTTTGCCGGGCTCGGTCTTCTTGCCGGTGGAGCTCGATGGCGCGTCCTCGACGGCAGCGCAGCACTCCGAAGAGGTGCGCGCGCCAGAGTAGGCACCAGAGTCCCTGCCGGACTTGGTCTTCTTGCCGGTGGAGCTCGATGGCGCGTCCTCGACGGCAGCGCAGCACTCCGAAGAGGTGCGCTTGCCGGAGTGGGCACCAGAGTTCCTGCCGAACTTGGTCTTCTTGGTCCCGGGAGCTTCAGCGGCAAGCAGATCGCGGTCTGCCGTGGCTGCTGCTTCCCGGTAGATCTTGTCGGCACAGATAAGAGCGTCCTTCTTGTCGCCAGGGACAGAAATGACGCTTATCGGGCCTGGCATCTTCAGCACGTTATACGCATAGTGAGAGGCCGCCATGAACTTGGCGAGCGCTGGACGGCCAATTATCCCATTGTAAGGCAACGGGATATCGGCAACGTCGAACGTGACCCTCTCAGTCCTGAAGTTTAACTCGCTGCCGAATGTTACCGGCAGCGTGACTTTCCCCTTCGGCTTGCTCCTTCCCGGGTTGATTCCTTGGAATGTGCCGGTCTCTTCGAGCTCGCCGTCAGGGATCTGGAGTTTCCGGAGCACAGCGGAGGAGATCAGGTTTAAGCCGGCCCCGCCGTCGACTAGCATCTTGGTGACCTTGAGGTTGCGGATGGTTGGTGAAACCAACATCGGCAGACACCCGACCGCGGTTGTGCGATCAGGGTGGTCCTCAATGTCAAAGATGATAGGCGTGCTGGACCACTTCAGAAGCTTGCGCGATTCGATGGGTGGCTCCGCTGCATTGACTTCCCGCACCCACTGTTTGAGTTGGCGGTGCGAGGTATGCAGGGAAGCACCCCCGTCAACGCACAAGACCTCCGTGGCTTTCTGAAACTCCTGCTCACTGGTCTCAACGTCATCCATGTCTTCATCCTCGCCGCCGTCGTCGTCGTTGTCGCGACCGCGGGGAGGTCTGTCTCCTTGCCGCTGCTTGGCCTTGCCGCGGCGTCCTTCCTGGCCAGTGCGCTTCTGGCCAGGCGTCTCGGCACCCCCTTGGGCTCTCTCTTTGTCGCGCCGCTCGTACTCAGCCCTCTGTTGCTGGACGAGCTGCTCGACCTTCTTGCAGTTCTAGAGGTCATGGCCCTTGAAGCGGTGAATCTTATAGTACCTCCTGCCGGAGCCGTCCCGCTTGTCGGCGGCCGCCACAGCCTGACAGTTGGTGCACGCGGCAACTTCCTTGCCGGAGCTACCAACTGTAGCCTTCGTGGCGTCACCTTCATTGCCGGACTACTCAACGACCAGCACCTCGTTATTCTGCTTCTTCCTGTTGTTGCGCCGCCGGCTTCTCTTTGCCGGGGCGGCATCCTCACTGTCAGATCCCCCTGCTCCAGTGCTTTCCCCGGGGAATTTCCTCCCCTCCTCAGCGCGTGCACATCTATCGGCCAGGGCATAAAGCTCGCTGACGTCCCGTATCTTGCACATCGCCAGCTCCTCCCGCATCCTGCGGTTACGCACGTTCTGATGGAACGCGCTGATTAGCGCGGCAGGGTGGATGTTTGGGATGTTGTGGTGTACACGGCTGAACCTCTGGGTATACTGGCGCAGGGGCTCTCCTACCTTCTGGACGAGCAGATGAAAATCGCTCTCTTGGCCATGAGGTTTGTGGCCGCCTGTGAAGGCACCAACAAACTGATGGCATAGCTCAGCCCAGGAGGATATGGAGTTGTCCGGCAAGTGCATGAGCCAGGACCTGACGTTGGGCTTGAGTACCAGTGGGAAGTAGTTGGCAAGGATCTTTTCGTCTCGCCCCCCAGCAGCCTGTACCGCGATGGTGTAGATGCTGAGGAACTCCGACGGATGCAACTTGCCGTCGTACTTCTCTGGTACGTCGGGCTTGAAGTTCTTCGTACTGGGCCACTGGACTTGCCCCAGCTCACGAGTGAACGCAGGGCAACCTACCGGGTACGGCAGGTCGCCTGGTTCCCCTGGCGCATGCATGTCGACAGAGGGCCCAGCGCGCTGGTCTGACTGACGTCGCGCTTCTCTCCGACGCTCGATGCGCGTACGAGCGTCTTCCCGCTGCCGTTCTAGAAGAACTTGTCGTTGGTCGCGACGAGCTCGCGGATCCGACGACGCGGTGGAGTCGCTGTCGTGGCGGATCCGGCGGGTCGGTGATCTTGGCCTTCGGGGTGGGGAGTGCACAGTAGTTGCACCCCCACCAGTCTTGTCTCCACCGATTTGTCTCCTGAGATGGGCGCGGCGCATGCACGGACGCCGAGGTCTTGGAGTGCGCCCGGTCGTTGTGGGAGCCGGCCACGCCGCCGATGGGCAGCGCAGCCTTGCCCTGGGACCTGGCAGCACCAAGAGTTCCCTCGTCGATGCGTGCCCTTCCGCCGGCGCCTGCCCCACCGTCCGTTTGCTTCGGCGGTGGGTGGCTCGGCGCGGACGGAGCAGCTGCCTCCGAGACTTTCTTCTTCGGCGGCATGTTGATGAAGATGGTGAAGATCGATGAAGAAGATGAAGATCTAGCCCGCAAGAACGCCGGATCTGATACACACCACTTCGACGCCCCCTACCTGGCGCGCCAGAGATGCCGGGGTTCCTGATCCACGGGCACCTGTGGGACCGGCGAACCGGGTCCCTTTTGGTTCGGCGGGGGGCGGAGGTGGCGCAAAGAGCAGATCGAGGCGGAGCAAGCGGGCGGTTGGTCGCGCGAGGGGTAAATCGAGGTGGAGCACACGAACGATTTACCCAGGTTCGGGCCGCAAGGATGCGTAAAACCCTACTCCTGCTTTGTGGATTGGTATTGATCTCTCGCCCGCAAGCGAGGGCGAGCGTGAGTGTGGAAATGCTAAACCTCACGAGGGCTCTCGAGGTGGCCGACCCCCTCTACGTTGCACATGGGCCTCCTTTTATACTCAAGGGGTTACCGACATAGAGCAACGGGGGCCAAGGGCAAAAGTGGAAAGGGTGCCGTGGGTAGGCACAGCTAGGTGCTGTAGTAGGCACAGCTAGCTGCTACAGTGTTATCATACCTAACCCTGACGGCAGGGGACAAGGGCATTAAATGCCCGTCTGTGTCGCCTAAACAGCACCGAAAGGGACCGCTAGGGACGCCTCCGTCTTGCCACGGTGGTTGTCTTGTCAGCACCTTCGTGCCACCGCACGCCCCTAGCTGCACAGCCTCCTGCCACGTGCGCTCGGGAGGGGCCCCGGAGCGACACGTGGGTGGATGTGCTGGAGCACGGGCGTGGAGTGGGGGCTTGCCGCGGCAAGCGCCTTGCCGCGGCTGTCGACTTGTCGCTTCCGGGAGCTTGTCGCTCACCGGGCCTTGTCGGGGCGCGTAGCGCGCCGCGGCAAGTTCCTTGGAATGCCTCGGACGGCCTTCCCGGCAAGCGCCCCTTGCCGGGGTCTTGGGACGCTTCTGATGGCCTTCCCGGCAAGCTCCTCTTGCCGGGGTCTTGCTTTTTTCCCAGCAAGCTCCTCTTGCCGGGGTCTTGTCTTGGGTACTTTGTTCTTGAATGGTCTTCAGAGGGACCACAAGGAATCTTGGCGGTGACCTGGCAGGCCTTGCCGCGGGACGCTGCAACTGCCCGTGCACAAGTTCGGGGTATAAGGGTACCCCTACTCTAGTACACCGACAGTAGGTTGCATAATAATAGATTTAGTGGAGATTTCTTTGGTGGAATTTATGCAACCCGTCTAGCTAATTTTCTTGGTGTACCCGTATGCGGGTATGATATTGAGTTGCCTCCTGTTTATTTGGATTATGAGGCCATGGTTCATCATCAGTTTGTTGAGAGGAACGATCAGTTCCTCCAGTACCGACTAATCTTTGACAGACGACGCACCTATCATGTCACTCTCCCTGCTCCTGCTTTCTTTGACTCCCAGGCAAAAGGGAGATATGTTATAACCAGGGAGGAGGCGCACGAGTATAAGAGGAGGACGGAGACAGCTTGTATCTAAGCGGCAGCCCACGATGCAATAGCTGCTGCATCTCAGTACGATCCCAACTACAACTTTGGATATCCTCTAGGCCAACCGTGGCCATAGATCAACTTAGGCCAAAAGCCTAAGCTTGGGGGAGTACGTATTTCTCACCAACATTACATTCATGTTCACACACTCATTGCTAGTTGTCGGTGCTCATACTTTTTCATTGTATCATCCATGCTAGTTTATTTTCCTTTTTTGCTTTCTTCTTGTGTGTTTAATAAACCTTAAGAAAAACGAAAAAAAATTAGTTGTAGCTTTTAGCTAGTTTACTTTTCATACCTGTAGTAGTAATAACTAAAAGGAAAACCCAAATATATTTCTCGTTCTTCTTTTGCTTGTTGGGAGCTTTCCCGTGTAAATAGTTTTATTTCTTTTCTTTGGGGGTCGATAGGAGAAGACCATAACTGAAATGTTAAAGTGGCTCTTATATGCATTATTGTTGATCTAACAAAGAGCCCATATTACCTCGTCTTCTCTCTTGAATTGAATGCTTGCAGATTCCAGCTTAGTCCAATGCACGTGCACTATTATTATTATTCACATCGTTCGGTCTTGCAAGTGAAAGGCAATAATGATGATTATATGATGAACTTATTGAGATGAGAAAAGCTGATATGAACTCGACCTCTCTTGTTTTTGTAAATATGATTAGTTCATCGTTCCTGATTCAGCCTATTATGAATAAACATGTTTGCAATGACAATTAGAGATTATAGTTGCTTATGCCATGCTTAATTAGCTAGGAGCTTATAATGGTTTACCTTGCGTGCCAACATGCTATTAAAATGGTTGTGATGTGGTATGATAGGGTGGTATCCTATTTTGAACGATTCGAGTGGCTTGACTTGGCACATGTTCACGCATGTAGTTGAAACAAAATCAACATAGCCTCTATGATATTTATGTTCATGGTGGATTATATCCTACTCATGCTTGCATTCGGTGTTGATTAATTTTAATGCATGTTCATGACTGTTGTCGCTCTCTAGCTGGTCGCTTCCCAGTCTTTTGCCAGCCTTCACTTGTACTAAGCGGGAATACTGCTTGTGCATCCAATTGCATAAACCCCAAAGTTATTCCATATGAGTCCACCGTACCTACCTATATACGGTATCTACCTGCCGTTCCAAGTAAATTTGTATGTGCCAAACTCTAAACCTTAAATAAACATTCTGTTTTGTATGCTCGAATAGCTCATGTATCAACTAGGGCTGTCTGTATCTTCCATGTTAGGCGGGTTATTCTCAAGAGGAGTGGACTCCGTTCCTCACTCACGAGAAAATGGATGGTCACCGGGATGCCCAGTCCCATGCTTTATGCAAATCAAATCAAATTAACTGCAAACAAAACTCCCTCGGGACTCTTGTTAGTTGGAGGCACTTGTTGTTTCGAGCAAGCCATGGATTGATGCTTGTTGGTGGAGGGGGAGTATAAACTTTACCATTTTGTTTGGGAACCACCTATAATGTGTGTAGCATGGAAGATATCACCATCTCTTGGTTGTTATGTTGACAATGAAAGTATATCGCTCAAAATATTATTCATATCTATTTCAAAATCGAGCTCTGGCACCTCTACAAATCCCTGCTCCCCTCTGCGAAGGGCCTATCCATTTACTTTTATGTTGAGTCATCAACCTCTTATTAAAAAGCACCAGTTGGAGAGCACCGCTGTCATTTGCATCCATTACTGTTAGTTTACATTGAGTATGACTTGACTGGATCTCTTTTATCATGAATTACAATGTCTAGTCAGTCCTTGATCTTTAAAAGTGCTCTGCGTTTATGTTTTGCGGTCTCAGAAAGGGCTAGTGAGATACCATCTTGTTATATCATATTATGATTGTTTTGAGAAAGTGTTGTCATCCGAGATTTATTATTATTGCTCGCTAGTCAATTATGCCATTGATATGAGTAAACATGAGACCTAAATATTATTGTGACTATGGTTAGTTCATAATCTTTGCTGAAAACTTGAATGCTGGCTTGACATATTTACAACAACAAGAGCAAACAGAGTTTGTAAAAGTTTTTCTTTATCACTTTCAGTTTATCAACTGAATTGCTTGAGGACAAGAAAAGGTTTAAGCTTGGGGGAGTTGATACGTCTGCGTCATATCTACTTTTCCAAACACTTTTGCCCTTGTTTTGGACTCTAACTTGCATGATTTGAATGGAACTAACCCGGTCTGATGCCGTTTTCAGCAGAATTGCCATGGTGTTATTTTTGTGCAGAAATAAAAGTTCTCGGAATGACCTGAAAATCAATGAAGAATTATTTTGGAATATATAATAAATATTGGAAGGAAGCTCCACGTCAGGGGGTGTCCCACCTGTCCACGAGGGTGGGGGGCGCGCCCCCTGCCTCGTGGGCCCCCTGACGCTCCACCGACCTCAACCCTGACTCCATATATTCACTTTCGGGGAGAAAAAACAGAGGAGAAGGATTCATCACATTTTACGATAAAGAGCCGCCACCAAGCCCTAAACTCTCTCGGGAGGGCTGATCTGGAGTCCGTTCGGGGCTCCGGAGAGGGGAATCCGTCGCCATCGTCATCATCAACCTTCCTCCATCACCAATTTCATGATGCTCATCACCGTGCGTGAGTAATTCCATCGTAGGCTTGCTGGATGGTGATGGGTTGGATGAGATTTATCATGTAATCGAGTTAGTTTTGTTAGGGTTTGATCCCTAGTATCCACTATGTTCTGAGGTTGATGTTGCTATGACTTTGCTATGCTTAATGCTTGTCACTAGGGCCCGAGTGTCATGATTTCAGATCTGAACCTATTATGTTTTCATCAATATATGAGAGTTCTTGATCCTATCTTGCAAGTCTATAGTCACCTATTATGTGTTATGATCCGTTAACCCCGAAGTGACAATAATCGGGATACTTACCGGTGATGACCATAATTTGAGGAGTTCATGTATTCACTATGTGTTAATGCTTTGGTCTGGTACTCTATTAAAAGGAGGCCTTAATATCCCTTAGTTTCCAATAGGACCCCGCTGCCATGGGAGGGTAGGACTAAATATGTCATGCAAGTTCTTTTCCATAAGCACGTATGACTATATTCGGAATACATGCCTACATTACATTGATGAACTGGAGCTAGTTCTGTGTCACCCTATGTTATGACTGTTACACGATGAACCGCATCCGGCATAATTATTCATCACCAATCCATTTCCTACGAGCTTTCCATATATTGTCTTTGCTTATTTACTTTTCCGTTGCTATTGTTATCATCACTACAAAACACCAAAAATATTACTTTTGCTACCGTTACTTTTGCTATCATTACCACTACTATCATATTACTTTGCTACTAAATACTTTGCTGCAGATATTAAGTTTCCAGGTGTGGTTGAATTGACAACTCAGCTGCTAATACTTGAGAATATCCTTTTCCTCCCCTTGTGTCGAATCGATAAATTTGGGTTGAATACTATACCCTCGAAAACTGTTGCGATCCCCTATACTTGTGGGTTATCACTCGCTTATGAGATTTTTCGTTTCTCGGTTGGTCGCTTCTTAATCTTTTGCTTGCCTTCGTTTTGCACTAAGTATGACCACTACTTATGCATCCAAAATCCTTTAAACCAGGTTTGCTATATGAGTCCACTATGCCTACCTATATGCGGTATTCTTTTGCCGTTCTAAGCAAATTTGTATGTGCCATCTCTAATTTTCAAAATAAACTACTCCTTTGTGTGCTCATACCGCTCATGAAACGATAGGGGGTGGCTGCTATATTTCCATGCTAGATCTGTTATTCTCAAGATGAGTGTTTATTCACTTGCCATTGCACAAGAGTACGGCAAAGGTATTAGGGATGCCTAGTACCGAAATGAAAAATGAATTTACTTTATGTTGTCAAACAATAAATTCCTTGGAAAGTGTTGGTATGGAAGGCACCCGTGGATACGGTTAGCCATGGAAAGTGAAAGTATGGTGGAAAAAGGAATAATCTTTATTTTCTGTTTGGGAACCGCCTATGATATATCCAAGATGGAAAGTATTGGGAACTACTCGATCATTTTCGCTGACAGGAAAAGCATGCCACCCAAAATTTTTTATCTCTATCTTTTTCGGTTTGATCTCTGGCACTTCTACAAATCTGTACTTCCCTCTGCGAAGGGCCTTTCTATTTAGTTTATGCAATTTTTATTTTTACTTGATTCTCATCTTCTCTTATAAAGCACCAACTAAGGGGCACTATGATCGTACTTGAGCATTGGGTGTAGCTAATATGCGAGTGTGTTTCATGAATGGATCAATGATTGAGCATAATGGGCTAGGGATCGGATAACTTGCTTTAGTGTTGATATTTTGAAAGACATGGTTGCATGTTGATATGCTTGAGTATTAAAGTCGTCATGTCAAAACTAGACTATTGCTTTGAACCATATAAAACTCAAATTGTCCATGCTATAAAAGAAATAATATGTGATGAACATGTTAGGCAGCATTCCACATCAAAAATTCTGTTTTTATCATTTACCTACTCGAGGACGAGCAGGAATTAAGATTGGGGATGTTGATACGTCTCCAACGTATCTATAATTTTTGATTGTTCCATGCTGTTATATTATCATTATTATATGTTTATAATCATTTTCTATCATTTTTGGTACTAACCTATTGACATAGTGCCAAGTGCCAGTTGCTATTTTTTTGCTTGTTTTTTACATCACAGAAAATCAATATCAAACGGAGTCCAAATGCAGCGAAACTTTTTGTGGAATTTTTATGGACCATAAGACATCCAATGGGCCGAAGAAGCACCTTAGGGGTGCCCCGAGGGGGGCACAACTAACCAGGGCGCGTGTGGGCCCCCAGGCGCGCCCAGGTGGGTTGTTCCCACTTGGGTGGCCTCCCACACTGCCTCTTTGTTCTATAAATACCCTAATATTCCAGAAACCCTAGGGGAGTCGACGAAAATCAATTCCAGCCGCCGCAAGTTCCAGAAACACCAGATCCAATCTAGACACCATCACGGAGGGGTTCATCATCCTCATTGGTGCCTCTCCGATGATGGGTGACTAGTCTTTTGTGGACCTACGGGTCCGTAGTTAGTAGCTAGATGGCTTCCTCTCTCTCTTTTGATTCTCAATACAATGGTCTCTTGGAGATCCATATGATGTAACTCTTTTTTGCGGTGTGTTTGTTGGGATCTGATGAACTTTGAGTTCATGGTCAGATCTATGTTTTTATCCATGAGAGTTATTTGAGTCTTCTTTGATCTCTTATATGCATGATTACTTATAGCCTCATATTTCTTCTCCGATATTTGGGTTTTGTTTGGCAAACTTGATCTTTTTATCTTGCAATGGAAAGAGGTGCTTTGTGATGGGTTCGATCTTACGGTGCTTGATCCCAGTGACATAAGGGGAACCAACACGTATGTATAGTTGCTATTAAGGATAACAAGATGGGGTCTATTTCTACATAAATATATCTTATCTACATCATGTCATCGTTCTTATTGCATTACTCCGTTTCTCCATGAACTTAATACACTAGATGCATGCTGGATAGCGGTCGATGTGTGGAGTAATAGTAGTAGATGCAGGCAGGAGTCGGTCTACTAGTCTTGGACGTGATGCTATATAATGATCATTTCCTGGATATCGTCATGATTATTTGAAGTTCTATCAATTGCTCAATAGTAACTTGTTTACCCACCGTTCGCTATTTTTCTCGAGATAAGCCACTAGTGAAATATACGGCCCCCGGGTATCTTCTTTATTATATTTGCCTTCACGATCTATTTTTATTTGCTTATATTTTCAGATCTATTAATCCAAAAACCCAAAAATATCTTTTTAAAATTTTTATTTATTTTATCTCACGTTCCCGCGAGATCCATTTATCCAATCTACTACAATTTTACCTATCTTTTTACCCGTGAGGGATTGACAACCCCTCTCTTACGTAGGGTTGCAAGTATTTGTTCTTTGTGTGCAGGAGCTATTTATGCAGTGTTGCGTGGTTCTCCTACTGGTTCGATAACCTTGGTCTCATCATTGAGTGAAATACCTACCGTTGTTGTGCTACATCATCCCTTCCTCTTTGCGGAAATATCAATGTAGTTCAAGCGAACATCACGCCGCCTGCACAACCCCACCGCGCGTTGGATAAAGCTGAACTGCCATCGCTGATACGCTATGATGTAGGATCTGCATGTGCGCCTCCCAAGGAGAAGCCCCACCACCACCCTCACTAGAGCCTACCCAGGCTTCACTGTCAGGCTACTCAAGCGATGGTGAAGCGAGGGGGAGGAGGAGGGTTGGAAGGTGGCGGTGCTAGTATAGTTCTCCCTGTGTCGCTTGAGCAGGACGATGTAGAGCTCGTGATCATTTCATGATCTAAGGAGCTTTGTGTAATTCATTATGTTTGGGACGATTTGTATTTCTAGTGAACTTTCCATAATAGATCCGGTTACTTTTTCAAAAAATGGAGCTTTGCTAGTTTGTCCTTCCAAAGATTGAGGGTGATCAAAACGGGATTGTTGTTCATATAGATAATCGCGAATCAGGTAGAACTAGATGGAGCACTGATATGTCCATTTTTCATCATGTTTACCTACTGTTATTTACTATGTTTTTATGCATAATAATGCCTTTTAGAGTAATTCTAAAGCCTGTTCTCTCATAATATGCAAGGGTCACACAAAGAGGGAGAATGCCGGCAGCTGGAATTCTGGACCTGGAAAATTTACGGAGAATTATTTTGCAATATAAATACTGGAGCAAATAACTACCAGAGGAGGCCCACTAGGTGGGCACAACCCACCTGGGCGTGCCAGCCCCCCCAGGCGCGCCCTGGTGGGCTGTGCCCTCCTTGGCCCACCTCCGGTGCCCCTCTTCTGGTATATAAGTCATTTTGACCTAGAAAAATAAATAAGGGGAGGACTTTCGGGAGGAAGTGCCGCCGTCTCGAGGCTGAACTTGGGCAGGAGCACTTTTTCCCTCCGGCGGATCATCATCACCAACAACTCTCCCATCTCGGGGAGGGCAATCTCCATCTGCATCTTCAACAACACCATCTCCTCTCAAACCCTAGTTCATCTCTTGTGTTTAATCTTTGTACTGGAACCTTAGATTGGTGCTTGTGGGTGACTAATAGTGTTGATTACATCTTGTAGTTGATTACTATATGGTTTATTTGGTGGAAGATTATATGTTCAGATCCATTATGCTATTTTATACCCCACTAATCTTGAGCATGATTATCATTTGTGAGTAGTTACTTTTGTTCTTGAGGTCACAAGAGAAATCTTGTTGCAAGTAATCATGTGAACTTGATATGTGTTTGATATTTTGATGATATGTATGTTGTGATTCCCTTAGTGTTGTCATGTGAACGTCGACTACATGAAACTTCACCATATTTTGTCCTAAGGGAATGCATTGTGGAGTAGTTATTAGATGATGGGTTGCTAGAGTGACAGAAACTTAAACCCTAGTTTATGCGCTACTTCATAAGAGACCAATTTGGATCCAAAAGTTTAATGCTATGGTTAGATTTTATCTTAATACTTTTCTCGTAGTTGCGGATGCTTGCGAGGGGGTTAATCATAAGTAGGAGGTTTGTTGAAGTAAGAACAACACCTAAGCACTGGTCCACCCACATATCAAATTATCAAAGTAGCAAACACGAATCAAACCAACATGATGAAAGTGACTAGATGAAATCCCCGTGTACCCTCAAGAACACTTTGCTTATCATGAGAGACCGTTTTGGCATGTCCTTTGCCACAAGAGGATTGCCTACCTTGATGCATATTATTTTCCGTTACTGTTATATGCTCATTACAATTTATCTGGTTATCAAACTACTTGTTACTTATAATTTCAGTGCTTGTAGAGAATACCTTGCTGAAAACCACTTGTCATTTCCTTCTGCTCCTCGTTGGGTTCGACACTCTTACTTATCAAAAGGACTATGATTGATCCCCTATACTTGTTGGTCATCAAGGCTCTTTTCCGGCACCGTTGCTGGGAGTGAAGCGCTCTTGGTAAGTGGAAATTGGTAAGGAAAAATTATTACTACATGCTGAAATTTATTGTCACTTGTTATTATGGAGAACAATCCTTTGAGGGGTTTGTTCGGGGTATCTTCACCTCGACCGGAACCACAATTAGTTGCCCCTCAACCTATCGCACCTACTGAAATTATTGGTTATGAAATTCCTGCAAGTATGATAGAGCAACTGCTAGCTAATCCATATGCAGGAGATGGAATTGAACATCTTGATATGCACTTGATATATGTAGATGAAATTTGTGGATTATTTAAGCTTGCAGGTTTGCCCAGAGATGAAGCTAAGAAGAAGGTTTTCCATTTATCTTTGAAGGTAAAAGCATTGGCATGGTATACGCCATGCGATGATATTGGATCCTGGAACTGGAATCGATTGAAATTGGAATTTCACCAAAAAATTTATCCTATGCATCTAGTTCATCGTGATCGGAATTACATATATAATTTTAGGCCTCGTGAAGGGGGACATATCGCTCTAACTTGGGGGAGGCTTAAGTCAATGTTATATTCATGCCCCAATCATGAGCTGTTAAGAGAAATTATTATTCAGAATTATTATGCGTGGCTTTCTCATGATGATCAATCCATGCTCGATGCTTCTTGTACTTGTTCTTTTATGAAGAAGATTATTGAATTCAAGTGGGATCTTTTGGAAAGAATTAAACGCAACTCTTAAGAGTGGGAACTCGACAAAGGTAAGGAGTCAGGTATTAAGCTTGAGTTTGATTGTGTTAAATCGTTTATGAATACCAATGCTTTTCACAAGTTTAGCACAAAATATGGACTTGGCTCTGAGATAGTAGCCTCTTTTTGTGAATCTTTTGCTACTCATGTTGATCTCCCTAAGGAGAAGTGGTTTAAATATCACCCCTATTAAATAAGAAGTTAAAGAACCAGTCATAGCTAAAGATGAAACTATTATTTACAATGTTGATCCAGTTGTGCCTACTGCTTATATTGAAAAACCACCTTTCCTATTAGGATAAAGGAACATGCTAAGGTTTCACTGTGGTTCGCAAAAGTAGTATTAGAGCACCTAAACCTGCTGAACAAATCAAAGTACAACCTAGTGTTGCTATGGTTAAAGATTTCCTGGTAGAAAATATAGATGGGCATGTTATTTACTTCTGTGATGAAGCTACTAGAATTGACAAACCCGATGAAAAAGATAAACATAGACTAGTTGTTGGCATGCCTGTTGTCTCAGCTAAAATAGGAGATCACTGTTATCATGGTTTTATGTGATTTAGGTGCTAGCGTGAGTGCTATTCCTTTTACTTTATGCCAAAAAATTATGAATGACATAGCACCCGCTGAAATAGAAGACATAGATGTTACTATTAAACTTGCTAATAGACACACCATCACACCACTTGGGATTGTTAGAGATGTTGAAGTCTTGTGTGGGAAAATAAATTATCCTACTGATTTTCTTGTTTTTGGTTCCCCACAAGATGATTTTTGTCCCATTATCTTTTGTAGACCTTTCTTGAACACCGTCAATGCTACTATCACTTCAAAAAATACACTTCCGTGATGATACGTGTTTGTCATAGTAGGTCACGTTTTCTGTCATGCATGTACATCCATGACGATTTTATGATGGAATCAAGATAGTCATACCTGTGCTGTCGTAGAAGTGTTCCATGACATTACCAAAATTATCATCACTGAAGTGTCCACTTCCATGATGATAAATCGCGCGTCATAGAAGTGCTTTCTTCAAGGGTAAATGACATGTGGCATCCACCATAACGGGTGACCGTTAAGCTATCGGGTTCTGGTTCGGATCCGATAACCCGTTAACAGCTGGAACCAATGAGGTTCTACCACGTGTAAGATTATCATTGGCTAAAGCAACCACGTGTCAGCACCGGGAAAGGACATATGTCAACCGCCCAATGGACAGGAGGCTCCTATGATACGTCGACACGTGACAAGGCCCAACAGCGTCCCATCTAGGTTAAAAAGGCTGTCCTAGTTAAAATTAGCAGGCTGGCCCCTTAACGGCCTGCTTGTAGACGGCCCATTCGTAGTTAAGGCCCGTACGACTAGTATCAAATCGGCCCGTCAACGACCTGTTCTAAACTTGTCATCATCGCAGCCCATGGTCACTTCTGGCCCATTAACCGCCCGCTAAGTATTTGGGCCGAATTACGGCCCGGTGTGTTTCCAGCCTGTTAAAGGTCCTGCTTCATTTGGGCCCATTTATTGGCCATTGAAACTTTCGGCCCATAAACGGCCATGAAAGATTTAGGTCATTTTCGGCCATGTATGAAATTTGGCCTGTTAGAGGCCCACTGTAGATTTGGGCCACTTACAACCTGTTGTGATTTTTGGCCTATTAACATCGAACTAAATCCGTGGGCCATATGTCGCTAATAGCAGCTTGAAGCCACAACGGTATCTCCCCAAAGCAGAAGGGATGATGTAGCACATCAACGGTAGGTATTTCCCTCAGTGATGAAACCAAGGTTATCGAACCAGTAGGAGAACCAAGCAACAACATGTAAATGGCACCTGCACACAAAGAACAAATACTCGCAACCTGACGTATTAAAGGGGTTGTCAATCCCTTTCGGGTAACGATGCTAGAAATTGGCAAACATACATGAATAAATTGTTGTAGATTGATAGATCGTATGGCAAATAAAATTAATAAGAATAAATTGCAGCAATGTATTTTTGTACTTTTGGTTTAATAGATCTGAAAATAAAAGGCAAATAAAATAGATCACAAAGGCAAATAATATGAGAAAGAGACCCGGGGGCCGTAGGTTTCACTAGTGGCTTCTCTCGAGAAAAAATAGCAAACGATGGGTGAACAAATTACTATTGGGCAATTGATAGAACTTCAAATAATCATGACGATATCCAGGCAATGATCATTAGATAGGCATCACGTCCAAGATTAGTAGACCGACTCCTACCTGCATCTACTACAATTACTCCACACATTGACCGCTATCCAGCATGCATCTAGTGTATTAAGTTCATGGAGAAATGGAGTAATGCAATAAGAACGATGACATGATGTAGTAAAGATCTATTTATGTAGAAATAGACCCCATCATTTTATCCTTAGTAGCAACGATACATACGTGTCGGTTCCCCTTCTGCCACTGGGATCAAGCACCGTAAGATCGAACCCACTACAAAGCACCTCTTCCCATTGCAAGATAAATAGATCAAGTTGGCCAAACAAAACCTAAATATCGGATAAGAAACACGAGGCTATAAGCAATCATGCATATAAGAGATCAAAGAAACTCAAATAACTTGCCTGGATAAAAAGAGATAGATCTGATCATAAACTCAAAGTTCATCGGATCCCAACAAGCACACTGCAATAGACTTACATCATATGGATCTCCAAGAGACCATTGTATTGGGAATCAAACGAGAGAGAGGAAGCCATCTGGCTACTAACTACGGACCAGAAGGTCTACAAAGAACTACTCACGCATCATCGGAGAGGCACCAATGGAAGTGGTGAACCCCTCCGTGATGGTGTCTAGATTGGATCTGGTGGTTTTGGACTCTGTGGCGGCTGGAATTGATTTTCGTCGACTCCCCTAGGGTTTCTAGAATATTGGGGTATTATAGAGCAAAGAGGTGGTGCGGGAGGCCACTGAGGTGGGCACAACCCACTTGGTTGCGCCTGGGGGCCCAGGCGTGCCCTGGTGGGTTGTGCCCCCCTTGGGGCACCCCCAGCTGCTTCTTCGGCCCATTGAATGTCTTCTGGTCGATGAAAATTCCACAAAAAGTTTCGCTGCGTTTGGGACTCCGTTTGGTATTGATTATCTGCGATGTAAAAAACATGCAAAAAACAGCAACTTGCACTTGGCACTATGTCAATAGGTTAGTACCAAAAAATGATATAAAAGGACTAAGAATGATTATAAAACATCCAAGATTGAGAATATAACAACATGGAACAATAAAAAATTATAGATACGTTGGAGACGTATCAGCATCCCCAAGCTTAATTCCTACTCGTCCTCGAGTAGGTAAATGATAAAAACAGAATTTTTGATGTGGAATGCTGCCTAACATGTCATATCATATTACTTTCTTTATAGCATGGACATTTGGACTTTTATATTGTTCAAAGCAATAGTCTAGTTTTGACATGATAACTTAAATACTCAAGCATATCAACAAGCAACCATGTCTTTCAAAATATCAATGCTAAAATAAGCTATCCCTAGCCCATCATGCTCAATCATTGATCCATTCATGAAACACACTCGCATATTAACTACATCCAATGCTCAAGTACGATCATAGTGCCTCCTAATTGGTGATTTTGTAAGAGAAGATGGAGTCTCAAATTCAAAAATAAAAATTGCATAAAGTAAAAGAAAGGCCCTTCACAGAGGGAAGTAGGGATTTGTAGAGGTGCCAGAGTTCAAAGCGAAAATTGAGAGATAAAAATATTTTGAGAGGCATAATTTTCTCACCAACAAAAATGACTTAGAGTTCCCAACACTTTCCATGCTAGATATATCATAGGCGGTTCCCAAACAGAAAATAAAGTTTATTCCTTTTTCCACCATACTTTCACTTTCCATGGCTAACCATATCCACGGGTGCCTTCCATACCAACACTTCCTAAGAAATTTATTATTTGACAACATAAAGTAAATTCATTTTTTATGTCGGGACTGGGCATCCCTAATACCTTTGCCTTTCTCTCGTGCAAAGACAAGTGAATAAACACTCATCGTGAGAATAACACATCTAGCATGGAAAATATTAGCCACCCCTCACCACCTCGCAAGCTGTACGAGCACACAAAAGGGAAATTTATTTTGAATATTAGAGATGGCACATACAAATTTGCTTAAAAAGGCAAAAGAATACCGCATATGGGTAGATATAGTGGACTCATGTGGCAAAACTGGTTTAAAGGATTTTGGATGCACAAGTAGTGATCATACTTAGTGCAAAATGAAGTCTAGCAAAAGATTGAGAAGCTACCAACCAAAAAACGAATAATCTCATAAGCGAGCATTAATCATAATTAACACTGAATAATGCACCGCAAGTAGGATATAATTTCATTGCATGACTATTGACTTTCGTGCTTGCATAGCGAATCACAAACCTTATGACCAATATTCTTACTAAAGCATAATTACTCATCAAGACGACTCACATATCGCATCATCATATCTCAAAACTATTACTAAGAATCAAGTTTAATTTGTCCAGTGATCTTCATGAAATTTTTTATTATATCCTTCTTGGATATCTATCACTTTGGGACTAATTTTCATGTGTTGCTTTTGATAACTCAAACAAATATAAGTGAAGATCATGAGCATAATATGTCTTTCTCTCAAATTAATTTAAGTGAATCAAGAGAGAATTTCTTAATTTTTTTACTAACTCTCAAATAAATCTAAGTGAAGCAAGAGAGCATTTCTTCAAAAATACTAAAGCACACTATGCTCAAAAAGATATAAGTGAAGCACTAGAGCAAATCCATAGCTCATAAAAAATTAAGTGAAGCATAGAGAGTAATTCTAGTAGGTCATGTCATATTTTGGATCTCTCAAATAGGTGTGTCCAGCAATGGATCAAGACTGAAAACACAAAATAAAACAAGCAAAGACTCATGTCATACAAGACGCTCCAAGCAAAACAAATAGTATGTGACGAATAAAAATATAGCTTCGAGTAAAATACCG
This sequence comes from Triticum urartu, assembly GCF_003073215.2. Lineage (NCBI taxonomy): Eukaryota > Viridiplantae > Streptophyta > Magnoliopsida > Poales > Poaceae > Triticum > Triticum urartu. Next base: position 113,210,201 of record NC_053026.1, on the reverse strand, counting down.
ATAGTCATTAGAAGAAAGAGGGGATGCCACTCAGGGCATCCCCAAGCTTAGTTGCTTGCTCTCTTTGGATAATAGCTTGGTATGCCGGGGCATCCCCAAGCTTAGGCTCTTCTTACTCCTTATTCCTTCATCCATTGTAAGATAACCCAAAACTTGAAACTTCAATCACACAAAACTCAACAAAACCTTCGTGAGATCCGTTAGTATAAGAAAACAAATCACTACTATAAGTGCTGTAGAAAACCAATTCATATTTTGTTCTTGCATTATATCTACTGTATTTCAACTTTTCTATGGCAAAAACTCATCAAAGAAAACCATAAAATCATCAAAACAAGCACACAATGCAAAGAAAACAGAATCTGTAAAAAAACATAACAGTCTATAGCAATCTGGATATTCCGAATACTTCTGTAACTCTAAAAACTCTAAAGAATTAGGACGACATGGGCAATTTGTATATTAATATTCTGTAAAAATAATTGGTATTTTATCGCTCCCTGGTTAGAAATGAGAATTGTTTTTGTGAGCGCAAAAGTTTCTGTTTTTCAGCAAGATCGAACAACTATCACCTAAGAAGAACATAAAGGATTTACTTGGCACAGACACTAATTAAAACACAAAAACACAATCATAACAGTAACATAATTGTGCTAACACTCAAGAACAGAAAGCAAAAAGCAAAAAATAAATTTTATTCATTGGGTTGCCTCCCAACGAGCGCTATAGTTTTATGCCCTTAGCTAGGCATAAAGAAAAGATCTAAGTTTTGTCATATTTGTTTCGAGATCCATAAGATGCCCTCATGATAGATTCATATGGTGGCCTAATTATTGTTCTAGGCAAGTGTTCCATACCCTTCCTCAAGGGAAATTGGAACTTAATATTGCCTTCTTTCAGATCAATCACGTCACATGTAGTGCGTAAAACGGTCTACCAAGAATAATTGGACAAGACGGATTGCAATCAATATCAAGAACAATAAAATCTATGGGCACATAGTTCCTATTTGCAAGAATAAGAACCTCACTAATTATTCCCATAGGCTTTTTAATAGTAGAATCCTCCAAGTGCAAATTTAAAGAACATTCTTCAATATCGGTAAGACCAAGCACATCACATAAAGATTTTAGAATTGTAGAAACACTAGAACCCAAGTCACACAAAGCAAAACACTCATAATTTTTAATCTTGACTTTGATAGTAGGTTTCCATTCATCATGCAATTTTCTAGGAATTGAAACTTCTAATTCCAACTTTTCTTCTAAAGCTTTCATCATAGCTTCAACAATATATTTAGTAAAAGATTTATTTTGTTCATAAGCATGGGGTGAATTTATCATGGATTGCAACAAATAAATACAATCAATCAAAGAGCAACTATCATAATTAAAGTCTTTGTAATCCAAAAGAGCGGGCACATCACTAGTTAAAGTTTTGACTCTTCAAACCCACTTTTATCAATTTTCTCAACAAGATTTTCACCTACCGAATTATCGGGACGCCTTCTAACTAAAGTTGACTCTTCCCCAGTCCCTTTTTCATAAATATTAACTTTACTAAACAAGGAATCAATAGAAGAAACACCAACCATTTTAAGATCTTCATCACTTTTATGAAAGTAATCACTAGAAAACGCTTTTTCTAAAAATTCTCTTCTAGCTCTAAGCATAGCAGTCCTTTTCTTACTTTCATCCATAGAAACACAAAGATCTTTAATTGATACCTCAACTTTAGGCACAAAAATTTTCATCTTGATATTTTCCATATCATGAGAAATTCTATCAACACTTCTAGACAAACCATCAATCTTATTCAACTTTTCTTCCATTGTGGCATTGAAAACTTTTTGCGTGTTGATAAATTCTTTAGTATTATTCTCAAGATCAGAGGTGTTACTATTATTATTATTATGAGAAGGATTACCATAGGAATTACCATAATTATTAGAGGAATTACTAGGAAAAGGCCTGGGATTAAAATTACCTCTATAAGCATTGTTATTGAAATTGTTTCGCGAGATAAGATTCACATATATGGCATCACTATTTTGCTCAATCAAAGTAGACAAAGGCACATCATTAAAATCAATAGGAGCACTTTTACTAGCAACCAATTTCATAAAAGCATCAAGTTTTTCGCTCAAAGAAGAAATTTCTTCAACCGAATTAACTTTTTTCCTAGTAGGAGCTCTTTCGGTATGCCATTGTGAATAATTTGCCATAATATTATCAAGCAATTTAGTGGCTTAACCCAAAGTAATTTCCATAAAAGTACCACCCGCGGCGGAATCTAAAAGATTACGAGAAACAAAATTCAATCCCGCATAAGAAAATTGTATGATCGTCCAAAGATTTAACCCATGAGTTGGGCAATTCCTTAGCATCATTTTCATCCTTTCCCAAGATTGTGCAACACGCTCATGTTCAAGTTGCTTGAAATTCGTGATCTGGGTTCTAAGGGAAATAATTTTTGCGGGCAGAAAATACTTAGTGATAAAAGCATCTTTGCACTTATTCCAAGAATCAAAACTATTACAAGGCAAAGAAGAAAACCAAATTTTTGCAGAATCACACAAAGAAAACGGAAATAATTCCATGTTCACAATATCATTGTCCACATCTTTTTTCTTTTGCATATCGCATAATTCCACGAAGTTATTAAGATGGGACGCGGGATTCTCATTAGGAGTACTGGAAAATTGATCTTTCATAACAAGATTCCGCAAAGCAGTATTAATATCACTAGACTCTGCACTAGTGGCGGGGGGAGCAAGCGGAGTGCCAATAAAATCATTGTTGTTGGTATTTGAGAAATCACACAACTTGGTGTTCTCTTGAGCCATGATGACTACACAACAAGATTGCACTAAAAAACAGATCCGACAAGAAAACGACGAACGAAAAAAGAGGGCGAATAAAACGGCATTTTTTTGTGAAGTGGGGAAGAGGAAAATGGAAAATAATGTAAATTGCGTGGAGATGAGATTTGTGATTAGGAACCTGGTATATGTTGAAGATCATCCCCGGCAACGGCGCCATAAATTCCTTTTGATAGCGGCTTGAAGCTACATCGGTATTTCCACAAAGAGGAAGGGATGATGCAGCACAGCGACGGTAGGTATTTCCCTCAGTGATGAAACCAAGGTTATCGAACCAGTAGGAGAACCAAGCAACAACACATAAATGGCACCTGCACACAAATAACAAATACTCGCAACCCGACGTATTAAAGGGGTTGTCAATCCCTTTCGGGTAACGGCGCCAGAAATTGGCAAACGGACGTGAATAAATTATAGTAGATTGATAGATCGAACGCAAAATAAAATAATAAGAATAAATTGCAGCAAGGTATTTTTGTATTTTTGGTTTTATGGATCTGAAAACAAAAGGAAAATAAAATAGATCGCAAAGGCAAATAACATGAGAAAGAGACCCTGGGGCCGTAGGTTTCACTAGTGGCTTCTCTCGAGAAAAATAGCAAACGGTGGGTGAACAAATTATTGTTGGGAAATTGATAGAACTTCAAATAATCATGACGATATCCAAGCAATGATAGGCATCATGTCCAAGATTAGTAGACCGACTCCTGCTTGCATCTACTACTATTACTCCACACATCGACCGCTATCCAGCATGCATCTAGTGTATTAAGTTCATGGAGAAACAGAGTAATGCAATAAGAACGATGACACGATGTAGACAAGATCTATTTATGTAGAAATAGACCCCATCGTTTTATCCTTAGTAGCAATGATACATACGTGTCGGTTCCCCTTTTGTCACGGGGATCAAGCACCGTAAGATCGAACCCACTACAAAGCACCTCTTCCCATTGCAAGATAAATAGATCAAGTTGGCCAAACAAAACCCAAATATCGGAGAAGAAATACGAGGTGATAAGCAATCATGCATATAAGAGATCAAAGAAACTCAAATAACTTTCATGGATAAAAAGAGATAGATCTGATCATAAACTCAAAGTTCATCGGATCCCAGCAAACACACCACAAAAGAGTTACACCATATGGATCTCCAAGAGACCATTGTATTGAGAATCAAATGAGAGAGAGGAAGCCATCTAGCTACTAACTACGGACCCGAAGGTCTACAAAGAACTACGCACGCATCATCGGAGAGGCACCAATGGAAGTGATGAACCCCTCCGTGATGGTGTCTAGATTGGATCTGGTCGTTCTGGAGTCTGCGGCGACTTTGTCGACTCCCCTAGGGTTTCTGGAATACTGGGGTATTTATAGAGCAGAGAGGCGATGCTAGAAGCCACTAAAGTGGGGCACAACCCACCTAGTTCGCGCTTGGGGGCCCAGGCGCGCCCTAGTGGGTTGTGGCGCCCTCAGGGCACCCCCAGGTGCTTCTCCGGCCCATTGGATGTCTTCTGGTCCATAAAAATTCCACAAAAAGTTTCGGTGCGTTTGGACTCCGTTTGATATTCATTATCTGCGATGTAAAAAACATGCAAAAACAACAACTCGCACTTGGCGCTATGTCAATAGGTTAGTACCAAAAAATGATATAAAATGACTAAAAATGATTATAAAACATCCAAGATTGATAATATAACAGCATGGAACAATCAAAAATTATAGATGCGTTGGAGACGTATCAGTGGCCCAACGTCACATCGAGCCTATTAACGACCCATATAAAACTGATACTAATCAAGCCCGACTGAACTTCTGGCCTGTTAAAGGCCCGTGTAGTAGGTCAGCGCATTTACGACCCATTTGAATTTCAACCTGTGAATGGTCCGCGTTGTAAATGGGCCACCACAAGTTGAGATATATTTCGGCCTGCTAATGACCAGTGGGTAATTTGGCACAATCAGGGCCCAATGTCACTTTTAGCCTATTAAAGGCCCATGTTATTTATGGGCTCGAGATATTTACACATGTTAACGGCCTATTATTACCGAGGGCCCAAATTATGTTTAGGCCTGTTAAAGGCCCACTATGAGCACATGCCTACCAAAAATATGAAAGCTTATGCTGATTTAGGCCCAGATATTTTTAGTGGGCTACATGCAAAGTACGACCCATAATCGTTTTTAGCCCAATTGGAATGGGCCCGACGAATGTTGGCAGGTTGGGCTCCTACGAAGCTTTCGGTCGAATACATTACCTAAACTATAACAAAATAGCGTCGTAATATCTACAACCTTTGGCAACACGATAAATTTTGCGTCACAAAAAAATAAATTCCAGCCATACAACAAAAGGCCTATTGGCATAAAGTTTACAGTCCTTGTAGATAAAAGAACCATCAGATGTATAGAAGCACAAACCATTTGACCCGAGTGCTAATGTTTCAGGCTGTAGAATCTGATGGAGTAGCATGATCTTCCCCTTTTTCCACCATTGCTCTTGAACAATGAAGGAAATGTCTGATAGTCTAGTTTCAAAACCATTCATTTATATCTTGATGACATTTGTCAACCACTATTCTTGTTTCTGAAATGACCTCCAATAGGGATTGGACTTGTGTCTGGAGCATAGATATATCACTCTGTCTAGCCGAAAGATTTTGTTCAGTAGGTGATTTGAATGAGGTTACCTTGACAACCAACCCAGAATTACGCAGGAAGGTGCTTTTTGAGTGTTAGTGGAGAGATGCTGACGCATTGCAGCAAGAGGTGACATTGTGCCTGTGGTAGCCTCGTCACCTTCAGGTGGTTGTGGCTGTTCAATCATTTATTCCATAGCTTGCCGAAAGTTTGAACTTGTATATTAGTGTACCAGATAAGTTACTAAGGAGACAAAAACAAACAAAGTAGGTTTCAGGGTTATACATAACTTATTTTGATGAACTACTGTAATACATTAGCATGTATTGTAGTGCCAACTACCTAATAAAATCACTTTTGAAACATATGTCCATGTAGCATGCCTACTATATTGTCTATTTCCTCACATTCGTTGACATTTAAGGATAAATGCCTACTGTATTGTCTATGTCCTCACATTCATTGACATCTAAGGATAAAGAGACATGGTTTAAAGTAGGATGAACATAGTATGACATCATTCATATCATAGGCAAACAGATATAAAACAAACATGCTATTGTATTATTGTGTGGGCACGTGAACATCACAACTAGATTATAGATCAAGACCAAAAGAATATCCTTCATCTCTTTTAAATCATGTAAGGTGAAATGATACGTTAAGACAACTGTGTATAAAAGTGAACAAAGTAACTGACATTGGCTGCAAACCAAGTAGTTAAATGAACACGTCACAATAACAAGCAGTTCAAAGGCTGGAGGAGTAAGGACTTACAACAATGGCTTGAACTGGTGTGCTCATGCCCTTCATCTTGCTGGTGTGGCAATCCTTGAAGATTTGCACTACATTCAGTTCAGGTTCTTTTTGTTCCGCATGGGCTTTCCTCTATATTTGGAACAGGTCAATATGGATACGATAACATGGCACAGAAAAAAGAAGGAACTAGCAGCTATTTACAAGAGCCTCACAATGTGCAATATAGCTACAAGATCCTATTCTCTGTTGGAATTTCACTTTAGAATGGTTGGTCTTGTTCTTCAAACAGTTATCCTAGAAGAAGATACACTTGTAAGGCACATATGTAAATACAAGTTCAATATGTGATCTGATCAAATACATATACCCTACCTGATACTTTGGACCAGACTAGTGTTTAACAAGGGTTGTCTAGTCTTAATCTGTAATATATTCCACTAGAGATGTTTGGGCGATTTCATTGTTAGCCTTGCCTTCAAAGTGAATTCTTCTAAGGTGACACCGATACCGTCGCAGAGCAGAGTGAAAAACATGAGTGCATGCTTATTTAGTTGCATCATCTTTTGGATCCAACTTGAACCTCATATGTTGAAAAAATAATGTGAGTCTTATTAGGAGGAAGCTAGAAAGTATGGGACAGAGCAAGACAATATCACAAATTGTGATGAATAACATTACTTATGGATAAATAGTCAAGGAAGGTGTTAAACTAGGTATCGTCTTTCACATTCTTGTACTGGATCCACGTTGGGAGGATACGTGCATGACACCTAATGGCAACGGCTGCCTCTGATACTAACTTGGCTGACTCTATAGCATCACGTGGCCTTTTTAAACCTGCCTCAAAATGGATCTCTATTCTTCCTCCTTTAGATTTTGTTAATCTTTCAAGCATTATCCCTGATGTCTATTTCCGCTTGCGCCGTGGTGCTAGTTCAACAACGAATGTGAAAAGTGTTAGTGCACATCAAACTGTGAGAGTACATATAAAGGAGCACGTAACTGCAACTTGACTCAGTCAGCTACCATCTTGGTATTGATGCTCATGAGGTTCATCTGATCTTGCCAAGTTCTGTTGTGTCAGCAGTGCTTCGGAAGTAGTGTTAGGTGTGAAGGCAGCTTGGGAACTGGCCAGTTGCGGAGCAAACGAACAAGTAAATCATTGAGATGCTGGTACAGTTGAAGTGGATGCTACAGCTGGTGGAGCAGGTGATACTGTGTTTGTAGATTTAGCCGGTGGACTTGGACCTTCTACTACACTATAAGTACCAGCAGAATCTCGAGGGCAGATCCTTTTCCGTTGCACCAGATGAGTAACACCATTCCCTACTATATTCTTTTCCTTGCTCTTTTTTTACTTTGCCATGTCAAGCCATACCCACAACACAAAAGAATAAAATTGCTCTTCAGAACTCATTGATGCATGATACAAGCAAGCAATATTTTGATGTAAGACAACCGTATGAGGATGGAATATGTAAGAAAAACAGGATGGCGTGACATATTGACAGCTACAATGTGTAAACTAAGCGGAAGGTTTTTCAAGAAAATAGAAGTAATGCAAGCTAGACACCATATGAAAGACGCAACCAATATCTCTCTGCCAAGTTAAAAGTGTCTTGTCATAAGTGGCATTTCGAAAAATTAGAAGCAGTACAACCTAGAAATCATTGCAAGATGCAACCACTATCAAACTACCATGTTAAAAGTGTCCAATCATGAATGACTGATGTGGGATACACAACAATAGTACTTTGATGTAAGAACATGGTATGATAGATGGATGCAGTGTATTCTAGACACAGAAAGGCATATCATATGCACATGTATAACGTATAAACTCAATAGGTGGAATTTAATCAAAATAGAAGAAATATAGGCTAGACAACATATGTAACATGAAACCAATTATCACACTGTCAACTTAGAGCAAGCACCTGCGATGGTGGAGTAGGGGAGATGGACTCATCATGTAGACTTGGGACTTCAACTGCATTAGCAATAGTAGTGGCAAATCTAGAGAGTATCCGTTTGCATCGGTCCGGAGGACCACCAACATCCCCTAACTTACTCTTTTCCTTCCTCTTTTTTGATATTGCCTTCTGAAATCAAAACCACAAGAAAATGAATAAAATTAGCCCTGCATAACTGGTTGATGCATGATACAGACAAACACTACTTTGATGTAAGGCAAGTGCATGATAGGAGGATGGAATATATACAAAAAAACCTACAACATTGCTGTAAGTGCATCTAGTGTCCCTTAGTGATTTTGGTGTATTGAATACTTATAGGTTAAGGGACTAATATGTTTGTAAGTGTACACATGTCTATAAGTAGTTTGATATTTACGATGAAAGTCGACCCCTAAAATGAATGTCTTCAGCTGAAGACTTTGGTTTTCTTGAAGACTTTGAAAGTGAGGAAATTGGCGTGACCTTGAAGACTTGATATTCATGCGAGGATTGTGAAGCGTGAAGACATTTGTTTTCGTAGTTTCATTTTCTCTTTCTTGAGTCATAGGAAGCACCGTACTATTAATGGGGGTCAAGGTAAAACTAAGGAAAAGTGTCCAAGTGATGCTCATCTCAAATACCTACACCTACCCAATCCTTTCGAGTGAATCTATTGGAAATCTCATACAGTTCAGTCAATTTCTTTAGTGACAGAGACAAAGTTCTTCTGGTATTTGAGGAATTTGTCCTGACTGGGGAGTTAGGAATTCTCCATTGTGGATTGCCTACAAGTGAGGAACATGATACCCTGAGGAATTTGATATTCAAATTTCCGACCGTTGCTGTGCTATGCGCTAGCTGTCCCAAAATATCTACCCACCTAACAGTCATATCATTGAAGGGCATTTATGTCTTATCATGTCGGGCTACTCCCTAGGCTATAAATAGCTGCCCCCTACAACCACTAGTTGGTTGGCTGCTCCGAGAGAAACTGACACTTGTCATTGAGAGCACCCCATCCTCCGAGGACTTTGAGTGAAAATCATAAATTGAGGAAAAACCCAAACCCAAACACCTACAAACCCAAAGTGATTGAGCATCACTGAAGAGATTGTTCCTGTGTGGAACCTACGCTTGTTACATTTGAGGACTGTGCATCCTCCAGACGGTTAGGCGTCATGGTCTAGAGCATCCAAGAGGAAATTGTGGATCGCCGAGTGACTGAGTCTGTGAAGGTTTGGAAGTCACATGAAGACTTACCACGAGTGATTGGGCGAGATCTGTGTGACCTTAGCTCAAGGAGAATATGGTGGGGACTGTGTGTCCTCAGGTTTAAATACCTAGCCGCTCCAACCAGACGTACGACCGTCACATCAGTTGGAACTGGTCTACCAAATCATCGTCTTCACCAAGCTACTGGTTCTATTTCCTCAAGCCTTTCATTTCCTCATTCATGAGTTGATGAACTTGATCGTTACTATTTGAATACTTTGACTGAAGACTTTCTCAATTTCTTCAGCCTTAATTCTTCATTCAATTTCTTCAGCCTTAATTCTTTAGTTACTTTATCTTCAGCCTGCTTATCCTGTTTATACGCTTCTTGTACTCTTTTCTTGTTTTCATTTCATCATGATGACTGTGTTATTACTCTGTTACGCTTTATCTGAGTACTTATTCTGATGTTAGTTGTTCTTGACTTAGGAATTTCCTCACCGAGAAATTCCTCAGTGACGAATTTGTAAAAATCGTCCATTCACCCCCTCTAGTCGATATAATGCCCTTTCAATTTGTATCAGAGCAAGGTACTCCCTTGTTTTGTGTGATTTTAGTTTAACCACCTAGAGTTTTAGTTATGTCGACTGCAGGCATGATCAAGGTCTCGGCTGGGTGTCCTACCTTCGATTGGACAGACTACCCCTACTGGAAAAATAAGATGCGAATGCATCTTGAGGCAATTGACAACGATCTTTGGTACGTTGTGGAAAATAGCGTTCCCTCCATCACTCCTACAATTAATGCTGCTGATGTGAAGAGATTCAAGCAACTCGACTCTCAAGCAAAGAATATCATATGTGGCCATCTGAGGAAAGGGCAGTATGGCAGAGTGAGTGCTTTGGAGACAGCTAAACTTATCTGGGATAGGCTGTCCAAGGTCAACGATGGAGTCTCAACACAATGTGACTCTCGAGTTGACGTTCTTCGCAAGCTCTTCAACTACTTCAAAAGACTTGACAATGAAAATGTTCAGCAAACCTTCAATCGCCTCACTGACATCTCAAATGAGCTTCAAGCACTTGGTGCCACTGACATCACCGACCATGAGGTGGTGAAGAAATTGCTGAGATTGCTTGATTCCTCATTTGACACTCTTGCACTAATGATTCAAGAACGTGTAGACTACAAGTCACTTGATCCTGCTAATATCCTCGAGAGGCTTAATACCCATGAGTTTCAACTTGTTGTGAAGAGAGATCTCTACGGACCAAGCTATGGTCGATTTCGCGCACTGAAGGCCAAGGCAGTCTCTGAATCCGAAGATGAAGATTCTAGTTGCAGCCTTGGTGATCCTGAAGAACTGAGCCAGGAGATAGCAATGCCCATGAGAAAATTCTAGAAGTTCTCAAGACGTGGTTGAGGGAGTCCTAGATTAGGGGGTCCTCGGACAGCCGGACTATATACTTTTGGCCGAACTATTGGACTATGAAGATACAAGATTGAAGACTTCGCCTCGTGTCCGGGTGGGACTCTCCTTTGCGTGGAAGGCAAGCTTGGCAATTCGGATATGTAGATCTCCTCCCTTGTAACCGATTCTGTGTAACCCTAGCCCCCTCCGGTGTCTATATAAACCAGAGGGTTTAGTCCATAGGACAAGAACAATCAGAATCATAGGCTAGCTTCTAGGGTTTAGCCTCTACGATCTCATGGTAGATCAACTCTTGTAATACTCATATCATCAAGATCAATCAAGCAGGATGTAGGGTATTACCTCCATCGAGAGGGCCCGAACATGGGTAAACATTGTGTTCCCCTGCCTCTTGTTACCATCCGCCTTAGACGCCCAGTTCGGGACCCCCTACCCGAGATCCGCCGGTTTTGACACCGACATTGGTGCTTTCATTGAGAGTTCCGCTGTGTCGTCGCCATAAGGCTTGATGGCTCCTTCGATCATCGGCAACGATGCGATCCAGGGTGAGGTTTTTCTCCTTGGACAGATCTTCGTATTCGGCGGCTTTGTACTGCGGGCTAACTCGCTTGGCCATATGGAGGAGATCGAGAGCTACGCCCCCGGCCATCAGGTTAGGTTTGGAAGTTTAAACTACACTGCTGACATCCGTGGAGACTTGATCTTCGACGGATTCGAGCCCATGTCAGGTGCACCGCACAGTCTCGACATGCATGACTTAACTTTGCCGTCGGACGGTGTTCGGGAGATCACACTTGTGGCTACTCCGGTCTTCGATCCGGAGCAGATCGTGCCGTCCGAGGACGTGTGTATAGACCCCGCCACGGAGGCCGCACGCTCAGTGGTGATAGAGCCGAATACTGACTTCATCCCCTATGAGACCTGTGTTGCCGGACCCTTGGATTCATCCCCGGCCACGGGCTCTGAACCGCCCGCGTCCGTGCCTATCGAATCTGATTGGGCACCGATCATGGAGTTCACCTCCGCGGATATCTTTCAGCATTCGCCTTTGGGTGACTTGCTAAACTCATTGAAATCTTTCTCCTTGTCAGGAGACCCTTGGCCGAACTATGTCTGGCTTGAGTGGGAAGCGGACGATGAAGAAACTCATTCCCCACCCACCACCCACTTAATAGCCACTGTCGACGACTTAACCGACATGCTTGATTTCGGCTCCGAAGACATCGACGGTATGGACGACGATGTAGAAGAGCAGGAACCACCGCCCATAGGGCGTTGGACTGCCACCTCATCATATGATATATACATGGTGGACACCCCCAAAGAAAGCGATGGCAATAAGGCAACAGAGGATAATCCCCCCGAGAAGCAATCTAAGCATCGGCGTCAACGGCGCCGCTCTAAGCCCCGCCATAGCAAAAACGGCAATACCGACACAAGAGACAATAACGCTGCGGATAGCGCCGAAGACGAATACAATCCCCTCTAGCCAGGCCTCGAGCGGGAGGATGGGCAAGCCAGCCCTAAGGAACAGGCAGGAGACGGAGAATCAGAGGATGACAATTACATGCTTCTCTCCGAAGGCGAGGTGAGCCTCAGCGACGACGAATTTATCTTGCCTGAGGATCCCGCCGAACAGGAGCGCTTCAAGCGCCGGCTTATAGCCACAACAAAAATCCTGAAGAAAAAGCAACAATAGCTTCAAGCTGACCAAGATCTGCTAGCGGATAGATGGACCGAGGTCCTGGCGGCCGAGGAATACAAACTCGAACGCCCAACCAAAAGTTACCCAAAGCGCATGTTGCTATCCCAACTCGAGGAGGAAGCATTAAAGCCTACGCTCCCAGCGTATGATGCGGCTGACCAACCACCTCATGGCCGAGACAAAGCGACATATTAGGCCGAAGTCCAGCTCGCACCCCGTCGGCAGTCAATTAAAAACACAAAGGCCCGAGGCAACACGCAGGACCTGCGAGACGTATTGGAAAACAAAGCAGGACTTACAAGATCGATCTACGGATCATGGGAGTGCTCCCCAACGCGTGACGACGACCGTCATGCCAGATACACTAAAAGCAAATGCGGCGAGGCTGAATACAGCAGACAAGACTCATATGAATTGCGTCGTGATATAGCCTGGCACAGAGGCGCCGCACACCCCCTATGCTTCATTGATGAAGTAATGGATCAAGAGTTCCCAGAAGGTTTTAAACCCGTGAATATCGAATCACATGATGGCACAACAGACCCCGCGGTATGGATCAAAGATTTCCTCCATATCCACATGGCCCGCGGTGACGATCTACATGCCATCAAGTACCTTCCATTAAAACTCAAAGGGCTTGCTCGGCATTGGCTCAATAGCTTGCCGGCAAACTCCATTGGCAGTTGGGAGAATTTGGAAGATGCATTCCTTGACAACTTCCAGGGCACTTATGTGCGACCACCAGATGCCGATGACTTGAGTCACACAACCCAATAGCCAGGGGAATCAACCAGGAAATTCTGGACTCGGTTCCTAACTAAAAAGAACCAAATTGTTGACTGTTCGGATGCCGAGGCCTTAGCAGCATTTAAGCATAATATCCGCGACGAGTCGCTCGCCCGACACCTCGGCCAAGAAAAGCCAAAATCCATGGCAGCCCTCACGACACTCATGACCCGCTTTTGTGCGGGCGCGGATAGTTGGCTGGCTCACAACAACAACACATCAAGAAACCCTGGCAATTCAGATGCCAAAGATAGCAACGGCAGGCCACATCGTAACAGGCACAAGCGCCGCAACAACGATGACAACGCCGAAGACACGACAGTTAATGCCGGATTCAGTGTCTCTAAATCCGGTCAGCGGAAAAAGTCGTTCAAAAGAAGCAATCCGGGACTGTCCAGTTTGGACCGCATACTCGATCGTTCGTGTCAAATTCACGGCACCCCCGATAAACCAGCCAACCACACCAACAGAGAATGCTGGGTGTTCAAACAGGCCGGCAAGTTGAATGCCAAAAATAAGGAAAATGGGCTGCATAGAGACGACGAGGAGGATCCCCGGCCGCTGAACACAGGAGGGCAGAAGAAATTTCCTCCACAAGTGAAAACGGTAAACATGATATACGCAATCCATATTCCCAAGAGGGAACAGAAGCATGCACTAAGGGATGTCTATGCATTGGAGCCAGTCGCCCCAAAGTTCAACCTGTGGTCTTCTTGTCCGATCACCTTCGATCCCAGGGACCATCCCACCAGTATCCGTCATGGCGGTTCTGCCCCATTGGTCCTTGACCCCATCATTGACGGATTTCACCGCACTCGGGTCCTTATGGACGGTGGCGGTAGCCTGAACATGTTCTATCAGGATACAGTGCGCAAAATGGGTATAGACCCCTCAAGGATAAAACCCACCAAAACCACCTTTAAAGGTGTCATCCCAGGTGTAGAGGCCTGTTGCACGGGCTCAATCACGCTGGAAGTGGTCTTCGGATTCCGGATAACTTCCGAAGCGAGGAATTAATCTTTGATATCGTCCCCTTCCGCAGCGGTTATCACACACTGCTCAGACGAACCACATTTGCTAGATTCAATGTGGTACCGCATTATGCATACCTCAAGCTCAAAATGCCAGGACCTCGCGGGGTTATAACAGTTAATGGAAACACAGAGCACTCACTCCGCATGGAGGAACACACTGCGGCCCTCGCAGCAGAAGCACAAAGCATCCTTATGAGGCAAACCGCCAATTCAGAGAAAAAGACCCCGGACACCTTCAAGCGAGTCTGGAGTACCCTGCAAGAGGATCGCCAGGCACGTTTAGAGCTTGCCTAGCAGTTCGGCCTCCGTCCTAGTCCCATTCAAGCGGCGAAATTAGTGTCGCGCGTACATAATTACGCACTCAAGATACCATGGGCATAGGCGGAGGCACGGCCACGACATAGCCCATAATGCGGCTCAACTACTTCAGGGCCTGTATACCTTTAACATTTTCTTCCTTTCAGGCCCCTACTCTCCAAAGGCCCTCTCCGGTAGTCTGATTTTCGGACCCGTCACGGGAAGGAAACACCAAGGAAGCAAGAAGCTTTGACGTACAAGGGAATCCCCAAGTGGTCTCTGATAACGATCACTATACCTGTTTTACATACCCACACGCAGCTTGCCCTCAGATAGGACATGTCAAATAGTCCTATTTTTGCTTATTGCACTACTTGTATACATATGCTTTGATGTATCATTTCAATAACAATGTACAACGTTAGCTTATGATTACATTTCTTCGTCCTTTTTCCTGTCTGCTTATTTACGACAAATTGCACCCGTACATTCTGGTATGTACAGTGCGCCAGGGGCTTCAGTGTGCCCCATAACACGGCAAGAAAAGTCCGAACACTTTTGACAGTGCGGCACCCCAAACTTATAGCATTATATGCATCAGCTCCGAATCATGTCTTGGGTCAATAGTTGGGTTCGCCCGGCTCCCATGTTTTGGTACCTTACGTTCCGCTATATCGGCTAAGGTAGCACTAGGAAAACTATTGCGATTGTGTCCCGGTTATTCCGGACGAGCACCTCAGTAGAGAAAGCCGAAAACTGACTATCATGATGCGGCGAGAGCTGGTCACTATTTGAGAGGTCTCAAATCCTTAAAGATTTTTTTCGCTTCGGGTGAGGAGTCGGTCTTGTCCGACTTAGGCGTACATAGCGCCCCAAGTTTGGCCTTCCGAATACCAGGGGCTTTGCCAAAATTTAAAATTGTAGACTTCTATGGCTAAGTGAGAGTGATAAAGCTTTATAGTCCGATTGCCTGGTTCGTTGTGCTGAACACCTCCTTCGAAGGACCCACAACTGGGACAAATAGTGATCAGGTTTATCCCGAACACCTCAGTACTAGTTACATGGGGGCAGAAGCCGATGACTGGCCAACTCTCAAATTTTATAAAGGGTCGCACAGAAGGTAATATTTTAAATCAAACAAGCGCTACATAGCGCACATGAACTTGGTTCACATTATAGGATCAGAACGTACATTCATTCGAATATTACATCCTTAGTACATTCCTCTGCCACAAGGCGAGCACCCTTCAGGACGCTGTCATAATACTTTTCGGGGTGGCGATGGTCCTTGCCCTCCGGCGGCCCTTCCTTCACCAGCTTTTCGTCGTCCATCTTCGCCCAGTGCACTTTCGCCCGGGCAAAAGCTCTACGCGCACCCTCAATGCAGACGGACCGCCTTATGACTTCAAACTACGGGCAGGCGTTCACGAGCTGCCTTACCAAGCCGAAATAGCTGCCAGGCAGGGGCTCACCAGGCCACATCCGAACTATGAGGCCTTTCATGGCCAGTTCGACCGCCTTGTGAAGCTCGACCAGTTGCTTCACCTGGTCGCTCAAGGGCATCGGATGTTTGGTCCCAGTATACTGATACCAGAACAACTTCTCCATCGATCTCCCTTGCTTGGCCCGGTAGAACTCCATGCATCCGACACACTGCGGGGTAGGTCTGCGAACACTCCTAGAGAACTCCAAATTTGGGTAAGTAAAAGGAAAGTTTCCTTCACATGCTTGCTTTGCATAATGAATGCCTTACCCGCCGCTATCTTCTTGACCGCCTCAATTTCCTGGAGGGCCTTTTGGGCTTCGGCCTTGGCATTTTGCGCGTTCTCGAGGGCCTTCGCAAGCTCGGACCATTGTGTCTTAGAGTCATGCTACAAGGACTCGTACTTCTTGACGAACTCCCGGAGCTCTTGCTAAAACTCGCCAACTCAGGCCTCTTACTTCTCACACTCGGTGCGCTCCTTGGCCGCTTTGCTTTCGGCCTCGGACAGCGCCTTCTTCAGGGCTGCCACTTCGGTCGTGGCCCCTAGAAAAATTCATGACGATCCTGTGATCCAATGACAAGTTTGCTTTTTTATCAATAAACATACGAGGTATCACTTACCTTTGTTTTCTTCGAGCTGCCTCTTGGTAAGGCTGAGCTCTTCCTCATACTGCTCAAGGTCCCGCTTCAGTGCGGAGACCTCCGCCGTGTGAGCGGCAGCGGCCAGAAGTGAAGCCTGCTTATTCACATAGACATATTCTGATTAGACTCCTGTGATTATTATTTGATCCTCTGTTCAGCTTTTCTATTAGAACACCAAACAGAGCATCAGGGGCTACTGTCTATGCTATAACATTTTCTCATAATTTGACTACTTACCTCAAAGCCTGTTAGGAGGCCGGCACAGGCTTCAGTCAGTCTGCTTTTGGTGGACTGAATCTTCTTGACCATCGGACTCATGATAGTGCGGTGCTCTTCGTTAATGGAAGCGCCACGAAGGGCTTCCAGCAAATTGTCCGATGACCCTGGATGGAGAGAGGCCATCGGCACAGACTTGCTACCCACGGTGTTAGAGCCCATGGGAGTCTTGCCCCTCGTGCGCCCAGCGTCCAGAATGTCGCCTTGGGGCGCTTCCGAAACTGTCTCCCCTTGGTTCGGTACCCTTTGAGACAGCACCTCGACATCGTCCGTAGGGCGGGGGGAGGAGGCGGTCGGGAGTGAATCGCTATTCATCTCCGACTGGCCCAAAGACTCATCCGAAGAGGATACATCAATATGGGCTTTGGATGAGATGCATGATCACGTTCGACATGATAAGAAGCAATAAAATAAAACATACCAATAACTATTATGGTATCCGGATACTTAGGACTTTGCTAGGGGCTTGTCCCTCGGTAACCGCGCCTCGTCGCAAACAGCGGCCGCCGTGGAGCAGTCCGGAAGGAGATTCCTTCCCTTCTTGGACCCTTCGGCTTGCCCTGATGGGGCGGCCTTCCTTTTCTTGTCTCCCCCGGCTAGGGGGGAGAACTTTCCTCTTCCTCCTCCTCGTTTTCGTGGGAGGAGGGCGCCTCGGTGTTATCGGACAATGAGTCCGATATGACCTTGCGTCAGAGACCTTTCCTGGTCCCCGTGGCCTTCTTCTTCGGTGCCTCATAGGGCACCGGAGCCAGCATCGCAGTTAAGAGAGCACTTGCTGGATCCTCGGGCAGTGGGGCCGGACAATCGATCTGCTCCGCTGTCGCGACCAATTCCTGTCAAATGGCATGGAGGCTTAGATCCCCCACATGATTATACCGGGGAAAGAAACATCTTATGAGATATAAAGAGCTTACCGGATTGGCAGGGCGCTTTGCGCTGAGTCCGCGATCCTCGGTAAGGGGAGGAGGTACCTCGGCGGCCTTGAATAGCACCCTCCAGACGTCTTGGCGCGTCGTGTCAAAAAACTCTCGCAGCGTCTGGTGCTTGGCCGGGTCGAATTCCCACATATTGAATGCCCGTCCTTGACACAGAAGGATCTGGCGGAAGAGCATGACCTGGACTACGTTGACGAGCTTGATTTTCTTGCTTATCATATTTCTTACGCAGTTTTGGAGTCTGGTCAGCTCCATTGATGAACCCTAGGATATGCCCTTCTCTTTCTAGGAGGTGAGCCGCGTGGGGATGCCGGATCGAAATTCGGGGGCCGCCGCCTAGTTGGTGTCGCGCGGCTCGGTGATGTAGAACCACCCCGATTGCCACCCCTTCATGGTATCCACATAGGACCCTCGAGCCAGGTGACATTTGGCATTTTTCCCACCATGGCGCCTCCGCACTCCGCTTCCTGGCCCTCACGTTAAAGGTCTTCAGCCACAGGCCAAAGTGGGGCTTGATGCGGAGGAAGGCCTCGCACACGACGATAAACGCCGAAATGTTGAGGATGAAATTGGGGGCCAGATCATGGAAGTCCAGCTCGTAGTAGAACATGAGCCTGCAGACGAACGGGTGGAGGGGAAATCCCAGCCCGCGAACGAATTGGGGGAGGAATACAACCCTCTCATGGGGTCTTGGAGTAGGGACGATCTGCCCCTCGTCTCGGAGCCGGTGCGCGATGTCTGCGGCCAGGTATCCGGCTTCCCGGAGCTTCGTAATGTTCTCCTCCGTAACGGAGGAGACCATCCACTTGCCTCCTACTCCAGACATGTTTGGAGTGGTTTTACGGAGAAAATGCGAACTTGGGCACTAGAGCTCGAGTGCGCAAGAATGGATGGGCAGGGAAGAAGAAGGCGTGGGTGAAAAGGAGGAGTCCTTGTCCCTTTATAAGGGTGGAAGAAGCTATGCGCCTCCCCACCTGCCCGGTAAACTCGCTTATTCCCCAAGCACCACAATTGATGGCACGGTTGGGTTACCTACACCCATATTGATGAGAATCCCATGATAAGGGGACACGATCTCTGCTTCGACAAGACGTGCCAAGAAAACCGCATCACTATACGCGTAGTAGCTGGTTGAGAAAAACAGTTTGCATAATGACCGGGCCATGGCATGATGTCACGTTATGCAAAGTTGTCAGCAGATTAGATTTGTGGAAATATTATACTCTCTACGGTGGTATGTGGAATTTGTTTTGCAGAGCCGGACACGACCCTTGTGTTCAAAAATCTTCTGTGGAGTATTGGGAGGAGGAACCCGCCTTGCAATTCCGAAGACAATCTACGTGCCGGACTCATCGTCATTGAAGCGAGGATCAGGGGCTACTGAGGGAGTCCTGGATTAGGGGGTCCTCGGACAGCTGGACTATATACTTTGGCCGGACTGTTGGACTATGAAGATACAAGATTGAAGACTTCGTCTCGTGTCTAGGTGGGACTCTCCTTTGCGTGGAAGGCAAGCTTGGCAATTCGGATATGTAGATCTCCCCCTTGTAACCGACTCTGTGTAACCCTAGCCCCCTTCGATGTCTATATAAACCGGAGGGTTTAGTCCGTAGGACAAGAACAATCAGAATCATAGGCTAGCTTCTAGGGTTTAGCCTCTACGATCTCGTGGTAGATCAACTCTTGTAATACTCATATCATCAAGATCAATCAAGTAGGACGTAGGGTATTACCTCCATCGAGAGGGCCCGAACCTGGGTAAACATTGTGTCCCCTACCTCCTGTTACCATACGCCTTAGACACACAGTTCAGGACCCCCTACCCGAGATCCACCAGTTTTGACACCGACAGTGGTCGCTTTGGAAAATCTTCAAGGGGTGATGACATGAGATCAGATTCCTCATCCCGTGACTACAAGAAGAGAACTTGCCACAAATGTAAGAAATTTGGTCACTATATTACTGTTTGTCCTCAGTGGGAGAAGGAATCAAATAAGAAGAAATACAAGGATGCCAGTTCTGATGACTCGAAGAACAAGAAATCTTCAAAGTCGTCATCGTCAAAATCTTCAAAGTCTTCATCTCACAAGAAGAGTAGATCCAAAAAGGCTCGGGCATTCATTGGCAAGGAAATGGACTCTGGAGCTGAATCTAAGGAAAATGAGGAAGAGGAGGCATCTATGGAGTCAAACTCTGGTGTGGCGAGCCCAGCTCTCCCTACTGCTTTCGTCAGCAAGTCCATCTTCAACTATGAGGAAAATGACTTCCCCAACACTGCTGACGACTGTGATGATGACTATGCTCCCACCTATTGCTTCATGGCAAAAGGTGCCAAGGTACTCAAATATCCCTCCTCTGAATCAAGTGAGGATGAATCTGATGAAAACCTTAATCCTAGCTATTGTAAACTTGCCAAGATTGTTGTGAAACAACAAAAGGCTTTTGAAAAGGTTCAAAATATGCTAGACAAAGGCGATGACCTGGTGGGCGAAGAAATGGACCGAACTCAAACTCTGACTGAAAATCTTCAGAGACTTCACTCTAAGTTTGAAAACCTTGAAAGTCAACATAACAGTCTCTTAGCTGATCATGAGAAACTTTCTTATGAATTTCTTCAAACAAAGCAAGATCTTGAGAGCTAAGGGTGAGTTATGAAGATCTTCAGAAGGAACGTGATTCATTGCTTGCTCAACAGATCAGTGCCGCTCAGGATGAATTCATTCCACCATTTTTGAAATGCATTGAACATGAATCTGCTAATTCTTCACCTAAAAGTTCAAATGCTTCTATTGCTGCAAATTCTTCAACTGTTTCTATGGTCACAAATTCCTCATTGGAGGATACCACAAGTATCACTGACAATGCAGGGTTGAAGGAATTGTATGTGACAGGCATGTACAAAAGCCTCAAAGGGCATCAGTCTCTTTGTGATGTGCTTAAGAAGCAGATCCTCAATAGGAACCCTAGGAAAGAGGGTATTGCCTTTGAGAGAAAACTCAATGCTGATGGGACCTACTGGAAACCTGGGCAGTATCCCAAAACCTCATGGGTTTCTACGAAAGGACCTCCCGTAGATCCATCCACTTTATCTGGATTTACATGTGAATCTTCATATTCTTCTGATGAGTCATTCGACTCCAACTATAAACTTTTCAAAAATCAGAATGGTGAAGTATTTGCCAGATATGTTGGAACTAACTGCAGGAACGGTCCCCATATGAAGAAAACCTGGGTTCCCAAAAGGTGCCTTGAAAGCCTTTAGGTGAATGTCATCCTGACACCACGTGTGAAGAATAGGAACCCCAGATCAAATTCTTCATATGAACCAAAGTCTTCATATGGATCCAAGTCCTCATATGGACCAAATTCCTCACGTGGATCAAATTCCTCATACGGATCAAAATCCTCATATGAACATCATCGTGCTAACATTTCTGTTTCGCAGCGAAAGCATAAGGGCTATGAATATGTGCATTATTCTTCAAATCATTATGTTCATAATTCCTTGAAGAATTTCTCTACTTATTCATATGCTTACTCTAACCCCTCTTCTGCGAAATGAAGTGGACTGGCTTCTATGCCACCTTTTTCTTACGGAGCTCGCAGAATGATGAACTCTTTGCCATCCCTCCAGATGTGGGTGGTGAAGAAAAAGAACTAATCTCTTATGCAGGGTCAGGTCTCCGGACGAACTTAAACGTCTGAAGAATTTTCCGGAGACCTGAATATGCTTGAAAGGACGCAAGCTAATCATGAAGAAATGAATATTCATTTATCACGTCCTCATATTGCTATATCTATTGTATTGCTTGATGAAATTGATCGGATGAATTTGATTTCATATTCTTCACTGATGAAGTATATGAGTTCGTAAGATGCACTAATTCATCTACAGGATGATCAACCCAAAGCCATTGAGTGGGTCCTCGATTGTGGATGTACAAATCACATGACCGTTGACAAGAGCCTATTGATGGACACTTCTTTATCTCCATCACATATGAAGCATATCACCTACGCTGACAAAGGCAAAAGCAAGGTATTGGGTCTAGGTAGGGTTGCGATCTCAAAGGATCGACACATGGACAAAGTCATGCTTGTCGAGTCCATAGGATTCAACCTCATGTCGGTCTCAATGCTTTGTGATCTTGATATGGTTGTTGTCTTTGGCAAGTATCGTTGTGTTGTGATCATGGAAGCTGACAATTCCAAAGTCTTCGAAGGCTTTAGGAGAGGAGACCTGTATATGGTTGATTTCTCTACAGGACCACAACCTGCCACATGTCTACTTGCAAAAGCTTCAGAAGGCTGGTTATGGCATCAACAACTAGCTAGGTCATGCTGGCATGAGGAACTTGCACACACTCGCGAAGAAGAAGCACGTCATTGGCATCGAGGGTGTCAAATTCCTCAAGGACCATCTGTGTGGAGCTTGTGAAGCTGGAAAGATGACCAAGTCCAAGCATCCCTCAAAGACCATCATGACTACCACTCGTCCATTTGAATTGCTTCACATGGATCTCTTCGGCCCTACTCATTATGCCACATTCACTAATGTTGCATATTTATATGGCTTTGTTATTGTTGATGACTATTCTCGTTACACATGGGTACATATCATCACTTACAAAACTGAAGTGCAGGAAGTCTTCAAACGATTTTCCTCGAGGGCTTCAACAAACTTCGGTGTGAAGATCAAGCACATTAGAAGTGACAATGGGACCGAGTTCAAGAATATTGGTCTTGATGACTATCTATATGAACTTGGTATTACTCACGAATTATCTGCTCCTTATACTCCTCAGCAGAATGGCGTCGTGGAGCACAAGAACATGACTCTTGTTGAGATGGATCACACTATGCTTGATGAATACAAGACGCCTCCTCGCTTCTGGCCTGAGGCAATTGATACTGCCACTAGTACGCGTCAGTGCTATACAAACAGTTTTTAACCCCTTTCCGCGATGACATTTGGAGCCGTCGCCTAGTGAGTGACGGTGATAGGGGGGTCCTTCCCACACGACCCAGAAACCGTCAGGGATAGGGAGCCTTGATGCATATAGTTGTCCCTATATAACCGTTTCCGATATCTCGAATATCCCAAACGCTTCATCCTTGCTACTCGTTTGTGCTCGCTTTGCCATCGTAGTCGGAGTTTTATGGTTTTACCTAAAACCAGGCAGATTCCAGGCACGGGAGCTTTCCAGGCAGATTCCAGGCATGGGAGTTTTACGATGCCTTGCACATCACAAACTGTTCATGATTATAAACCATGTATGATAGTTAGACAATCACACACATTTAGATTTCCTGCACCGTATGTGATAGTGTCTGACATCACACACGCTTTGCAAACGGCAACTATGTGCATGCTTGCACACATTTCCTTTCTGTGAACCATCTTGGATTATGGTGTATATCACAAACGTTTGTGTTTTACCAATCGTGTGTGCCGTAATGACCCGCACACCGTAATTTCACCCTAATTTAATTGATGATATTTAAAATTGTACCTAATTTAAACTTGAAAGTAGGCTATAACTTTATTCATATCCATCAGGTTCAAACAACCAATGCATTATTCGATTCACAGGTACATATGTTTAAGAATTACATAAGCACCAAATAAAGAATGATGAACCAGGGTTCTATACTTGTACTATTACAGACAGACATTCCGGTTGCTGAACAAGGTGAAGCGGAATGGCCCTATTGTGCTCTCCTGGATGCAGAAGGCATGCAGGACTCTAGTCCAACCCCTTGTGATGGCCAGCCGCCAATCATGTAGTATGAGAGGTAATCTTGAGTAATCTGCTTCAGGATCCACTGCAAAAGAAAAAAGATTCAGACATTGTCATCTAACACAACTCATTACGGGCAGTAAAAAGAAGGCTATAGGGTTCTTACTTACCATCCTGCAGTTCACTGTTGTTTGGCATAAAGTGTAAACAGATTGTTCGATTGACATCTTTTGACCCATTTTAATAACAATCTTTATCAGTTTCCTCACTTGATGCTGCTTCATGAATATCTTATTGCCCCATACGTAGAAAGGGTTGAAGTGCGGATCTTTGGCAATGATATATGTACCTAAAAGCACCAAGTTAATATTAGAAGCTAAATAACAATTGAAAGTTGATGTAGTACAACACTCCCTCCATCCCATTATATAAGATTTTATTACATGTATATCCAGACATCATTAGAACATTAAGGTGACACTCTTCCTTGTTGCTATGTAGTGTAGCGATCTGACCTAAAATAGTCAAATCTCTATGCATAAGTGTCATCCCTGGATCAATAATGTCTCAAAAGAGAACTTAATACAATAATATGGCTTAAGGCCACCTAAATATGATAACAGTGGAAGGCTTGGAAGATAAAGTGAGTCCATCAACTCCAACGGCATAACTGAGTGCACGACAAACGACCTAGCGCACCTTACTCTTCGTTTGAAAAGTCTGCAACATGATATGTTGCAGCCCGAAACGGGTCAGCACATGGAAGATGCTGGCAAGATAACACAATAGAGCAATGAACAAGTAAATGCTATCACTACATGCATATATGGCTGGTGGAGGCTCTATGGTTATATTGTTTTGTGAAAATCCAATTTTTCCCTACAACAAAGGAATATATTTTGTTTAACTATCATGGTAGTTGACAAACATTGAGAATGGTAACCCCATCTCAATCCCAATTAAACAGTAGTTAACAACACAACAAATTAATTTAGAGTGATGAGATCAACATGATAATTCAAGAACCAGATAGTCAAGATGTCCATAACCGGGACACGACTAACCATGATTAGTTTGTACACTCTATAGAGGTTTGCGCACTTTTCCCCACAAGACTCGATCTCCTCCGTTAGATTTCTCGCACTACATGGTGTTTGAGAAACGGATAACCGAGACACAGTCTTTCAGAAACATTAACTCTTTACTTTGGGTGGACAGTTACACCTACTTTCCCCTACATCTGCTAGCCCATCACTGAAAGAGGTCATGCAACATACTCAACTATCCTAGAGCCCATAATAGCTTGTGGCTGCACACGGAAGTTTCTAGCATGAATAATCTTATGACCCCTTTGAGCTTGGGTGGCGAACCAAAGGACGACACTGGTATATCCCCAGGTGCCCGCAACCAATCCACCCAGATGTGTATTTAAGTAGCCACCTTAAGTTAACCATTAATTAACAATCTCACATCTGTCATGGATCACTCAAACCAAACCACGTCTATGCGCATAGCATGGCAACCTAAGCATAACGTAGAAGTAACTCCCAAGGTTTGGTAATAAAAAGGCAATAGGTTCTACCTCATCATCTACTTCCCAAACCCACATGTTAAGAGATCCTACTCATGCAATGTTTGAGTATTGTAGCTAATGCATAAAAACTGGTACTGAAGAAGTATGATCAAAGTGTTACTTGCCTTGCCGACGATCCGCAAACCCTAGAGACTCGTAGTAGCACGCTTAGCACTTCGGGTATTCTATCGCAAACAAAAAATAGCATACATAAGCACTCAAGCATAGATGAAAGGGTAAAACTCAAATAAGAAAATCCAATCTAAAAGTTCAACTGAAGAGCTTCGATTTGCAAAAAGAATCAATTGAACCGGAGCTACGGAACTGAAACTACGGTTAAAAGAACTTTGAATACAAATCTGCTTGAAACCAAATTTTAAATTGTCAAAACCATGTTCAAGTTGATTAACTGGAAATAGGGCTTCAAGACGAAGATTTTGGCGATGGTTTCACCGGATTTGGACAAACGGTTAAAAAGTTGCGAGGGTTTGAAAATCAGGGGTTAATCTGCGATAAAAGTAATCACGGATAGGCCCCTGGAAGAAAATAAGAATAAAAAGAAAAATCTATCAGACGAACGTCCGCTAACAGAGACTAAAGAACGAATTCGTTCGTTAAAATGAACTAACAAACGAACGTTCGTAGATTAGAGCTAACCGAAGAAAACCGAGAAAACTGAACCGATCTAAAATAAAAAAAATGAGCTAGGGTTTTAAAGAAAAACCGAGCGGTTTAACTAAAACGGAAAAAACCCGGCGGTGATGAAGTCAACGGTGGCGGCGGCGTCGCGCGGGGCGGCTGCTCCGGCGAGGTTGCAAGGCGGCGGGGCACGGCTTCGAGCGGCGGCGGCTGCAGCGGGTGGGCGGTGGAGCGGCACGGGGGCGGCGGGCGCAGCAAGCGGCGGCGCTGGGTGGTGGGGCTACGGGCGGCAGGGTGAGAGGCGACAGGGGGGGGGGCTTAAATAGCCTCGAGGAGGAGGGGGCTTCGACTTGGAGGCGAAGTCGGCGGCGGCGGCGGAGCGCTAGACTCCTCGGAGTCCGTGCCGCTCACGGCGACGGAGGCGGTGGTGGCGCGGTGCGGCTGGGCCGAGGCCTGGCTCTCAGCTGGGCCGGCCTAGTTCGGCGCGACCTCTCTTTTGTTTTAAATAAATTCTGCTGAAGGAAAAGGTCCTAAAGAAATATAAAAAATTCTAAAAATGCGAAAAACAATTTTCACCGTCTAAATAGAATATTTAGAACAAAGTGAACATTTTTATGGCCTAAAATGCAATTTGGAAAAATGCATATTTTTCTGATTCAAATAAAATAACAATAAAATCCCTAAAAAATATTTATTTGATTTTGACATATTTACTCCAATATTTCTTTTATTTTTGGAGAAGTCCTTTTATCTCCTCTCATTTTATTTATATTGGAAATATTTCGGAGAGAAAATATTAAAACCAAAATGATCCTCTTTTCAAATTTGAGAAAAAAATTGAAATATGAAAATAGTGAAATCCCCAACTCTCTCCGTGGGTCCTTGAGTTGCTTAGAATTTCTAGGATCGCAAACGAGATGCAAATAAAATATGATATGCATATGATGACCTATGTATAACAATCCAAATTGAAAATTTGGGATGTTACATGTAGCCTGGGATTGCATATCTAGTTATTCAGTACAATGCATGTTGCTATGTCGTCTCAGATATATTAAATATGACCCTAGTTAACCTACTAATAAATGGGTTACATATATATTTAGTGAAATGTCCGATTCGACGATTAGTCCCTTATCAGCCCTAGGCTGTATGGTACCAGCTACCGATATCCTGAACAGTGAGTACATATAAGCAATGCGATGAAATTAACCGTGATGGAAAACAACACTGTTCTCAATATTTTCCTGCATGAGTACATATAAAGGCATGTTAAGCACAACAAGCTGAACATCAACCAAATATATCCATGGTAGACAACATAATGTACAAGTGATAGCTTCAGTGTGCAGGCTTAAGCACGTTAGTTAAGCAAAACAAGAAGTGGAAACGTGTGTTAAATGCATTAGGCATAACATTTAAAAACAAGCAACTAGTCATTCAAACTGGTATTGTGCAGGTCTATAGTACACTAGTTATTGTTAAAAAATGAAAAGGCATGTTAACTACAGTATCCTTAACAGCAACCAAATATCATAATTCATAATGGTATTGTTGAAACTGTTATTGATGAAATTGAACTACACGGCAAATAGTTGCACATATAGAGCATCGCATTGTGAAGAACTGAAATAAACAAGTCATAAGGCCATCTCTAGCCGATCTTTAAAAAGTTAAAGGACTAAAACCCTTAGTGGATATATATATATATACTGCAGCAATTTTTGGCCTTCTCTAGTCGATCCCCTAAACTTAAGGTTGTAAACTTCAATTTGATCAAGTTCAAAGCAGGTTCAACCGAAAGTAGCATGCATTCAAACATAAACATATATAGTTTTGGATAACCGAACATAAAACATAAATTTAAACTAAGCTAAACTACTTTCGGTCGAAGTAGAGGTCGAGCCAATCCTTCCTCGTCGTGTACGGTGTGCCGCGAGCTGGGTCCGGGCCGGTACTGTCATCGGGGTCCAGTCGTCGACATCGATCTCCTCGTCATCGGGGCCTACCTCTACGCCCTGCGTGCCGCCGTCGCCGGCGCCTTCGACCTCTTCATCAGAGGAGAGCGTGATAACCTCGCCGCCCTCCATGCCGCCGTCCTCACCGCCTTTGACCTCATCTTCGGAGGAGAGCGCGATAACCTCGCCACCCTCCGCGCTGGCAAAGATCGCCCGCTACGCCTCCACGAGCTCCGGGTGCTGCCGGTGGAGTTCTTGCATGTAGGCCTCGGTGGCGGCCTCAGACTCGAGGTGCTCCCATGCCTCGCGGTCCTCCCGTGCCATAGCCGAGCTCACCATTCCTGGCTCCGGCGGAACGAGGTCGACCGGACGTGTGCCGAAGGGGAAATTGAGCCTAGCCGCCGCGCCGTGGTAGCGGACCTGCTAGCGGTCGTAGTCCATGGCCATGAGCCTGTATGATTATGATTGCCTCTACGGACTAACCCTCCGGTTTATATAGACAACGGAGGGGCCTAGGGTTGTACAAAGTCGGTTACATAGAAAGGAAATAATACATCCGGCTGCCTAGCTTGCCTTCCACGCAAAGGAGAGTCCCATCCGGACATGGGAGGAAGTCTTCTATCTTGTATCTTCATGGCCCAATAGTCCGGCCCACGCCACACAGGTCGGACGCCCGAGGACCCCTTAATCCAGGACTCCCTCAGTAGCCCTCGAACCAGGTTTCAATGACGAGGTGTCCGGCGCACAGATTGTCTTCGGCATTGCAAGGCGGGTTCCTCCTCCGATCACTTGAAAGTACCTGACCTAAAGAGCTATATTCGGCCTTCCATTTAATGTCATACCCATCGGCTTCTGTGCCTCCACACCTTCTGCTTCCACATGTCGAGCGAATACGAGATGTCGGGGTATTTTTGCACATAACTCCCCCGGCCACGTAAGAAAGGCCTCTATTTAAAGGGATTGGATCTCAGATCCATTCCACACCCAGCGGAAAATCCTCAGAGTCTTGCCAGGGGAAACCATTCAACATGGCTAGCGTCCCTAGTTCCTCCTCCCGCCCTCGTGGCTCCGAAAAAGGCGATTGGGAGAGATGTTCTTTATCCCATGAGCAGTTGGTTAAGCTCCAAACACAGGGATTCCTCCCCCCACGGATCTGGTCCCTGTTCGAGCAGGATTGACCTCCTTCACAGGCGAAGTTCTGGCGGAAAATTCCCCCAATCCAACCAGGGGGAACGGGTGTGCTTCGTATCTTACTTGTTGAGAGGCGTTGGGTTTCCAATCCACCCTTTCCTCCATGGACTCCTAGAGTATTACGGCCTCCAACTGCACAACCTCATGCCGGCCTCTATCCTGCACATCGCGGGTTTTGTTGCCCTGTGCGAGCTCTTCCTGGGCTGTGAAGCCCATTTTGATTTATGGAGGAAGCTATTATGCCTCGTCCCTCGCAACCGAGAGGGGTCAATATTCGAGGTGGGCGACGCCGAAGTATGGCGCATAGCCGGGACCGGATACCTGTCCGGTACACTGAAGAAGGCGCCCTCGGAATGGTTCTATATTGAAGACATTGCTCTCCCCGACCCAGTTCGAATGGGTCTTCCCGAATTTTCAAATGCTCTGTTGAAGAAATGCCACAGCTGGCACCCTCGGAGCCTCGAGGAGGAAGATAGCGCGGAAGTCCGTCAATTGATGGGCAAGATAAGGACACTTGCCCAGTCTGGATTATCAACAATCAATGTGATGGTGACTTCCATAGTGCGTGGGGTCTAGCCACTCCAATACAGAGGGCTTCCCATGTGGCACTATAATGGGGAGGATGATGCCTCACGCTGCGGTCGGAACGGTCCGGACACCCCCGCCGCTTTGGTCAAAATGTTGGCCTAACTGTACAAAGGGGAGAAAGAGGAGTTCACTCATCTTAAAAGTCGAGATGAATTTTCCATGTACAATCCTCCGAGCTGGGTGAGCTCTAATCCCACCACTTTGCTCAATCCTCTCCCTGAATCACTTTAATTGGACATTAACCCATCTATTTGTAACAGGAATGGCGGGAGGTTACCGAGGGGATCCATAACCCTGCTCCACAGCTAGAGGATCACAACCGGGACCTTGACCCCGGATTCAAAGAGGATCCGAACATATTTGTGGAGCTCGAGGAGGGAGTATTCTACCAGGCAAGCTATAATGGCACAGTAGTGCCAATCATGGCCGACTATCCCGGCCTCCTTCCTACCTCACATGTAAGTAATCAAGAGACACCTTCTTCGAAAGAGCTTCCTCATTACGCCTTACCCACCGCACTATTTCGTGCTCCAAAGGGGAGGCGCTCGACGCCACAACATGCACCAGAGGCATCTCCTAGGAGAGCGGTGCCCGCACTGAGCAAATCTTCAAAGAGAAAGGCGAATGACAATACGGTAGAACCTTCATCAAAGAGGTATGATTTTTTAATCATGCCTCCTGGTAGTCACATCAAACTATGACATTATCCATTGTGTCTTATCAGGATTAGCGTTCGCCGGACTATGTCCGGGGATCCTACCGGCCATGCCTCCACAAGTCAGGTTCCATACCATGCTTTAAAGGCAAGGGCTAATATGAGAGTGACGCCGGATTGTCCTTCGGCAGAGGATTCAGATGATGTATCTGTCACAAACTCTAAAGTGGAGAGCGCCATGAATCATCGGCGCCGAAGGGCCGCTCTCCGCGACCCCGGCTTTTCAAAAGAGGCATTCAATGCCTCCAGCTCGGCCGATGCATACATCCGAGCTGCTCGGGATGGACTTGCTAGAGCCACAGACCAGCATTTAAAAGATATGTGGGTAAGTGTAGATTTGATACTCATATACCAGTAGCCCCCGAGACTTGAAGCAGTTGATACAACTGATTTAAGGATCATTGTATAATCAGGTACTCACGGAGAAGAATAGCCATCTGTCTCAAGAGCTGGAAAAGTGTCAGACCCAGCTAGCTGCGGCTACCACCGAATTGGAGAAATCCAAGGGGGCACCTCCTGGTAACGTTTCCCCTCATCAGAAAAAGTATATATACCGGTAATATTAATATCGATGTGTTTCCGCTGACAGGATCAGTAGATCAACCGAGGGAAAAACTGGAAATCGCCCACGCTAGTGAACAGGAGGCCAAAAGGCAACATGCAGCAGGAGAACATGTGCTGACGCGGGTCACGGATGAAAATAACAAGCTGCAGGATTCCAATACCCTGCCGGGCAAAGAACTAAAAGATGTGCGAGCCCAGGTAGCTGACGCCATCAAGGAGAATAGGAGGCTACAAGGCGGCATATTCAGTATGTTTTTGACCGCACCTTTATGCATTTCAGCGAAGAAATGATCTAACAGGTTTATGTCTGCAGGTATGCTGACTGGCCGTCCCGAAGAGTAAATGTCTGGCTCTCAAGGCGACCTTCTGCAAGAGTTGTCCCAATTGCACGAGTGAGCTCGGCAAGCAATGCAGAGCTTTGCCAAAGCTTTGTGGCCGTCCGCCTCTCCTCCAAGAAGTATGGAGGAGCTTGTGAAGCTATTCCAGGGAGCTTGGCGGCGCTTCCCATTATGGAAGATATCGGCCTGCCGAGATGGTGCGCGAGAGGCCTGGGCCATGGTAAAAACACGGTACACCAAGCTCGATCAGAATCATATGGCCCGGGTCGGACCAAAGGGGTCAGATGGAAAAGAAATTCTAGTTAGTTTGGTATATGACCAAGTAAAGGTAGCCGCCAAATATTCCCAACAGGATTGTAAGCTAGACAACCTGTTAGATGGCATAGAGGAAGAAGTTTTTGAGTCCAAATGACTATGTACTTCAATTGACAAATTTGTCCCTAGCCGGATTGTAAAATGATTGTCATGGCAGACCTTTTCACTTCGACCTCTGGACCCGAAGGCGCGGAGTGTTTCCGGATACTCGTTCAGTAATATAAATCAGGGCATGCATGGAAACCAGGCGTAATCGTCATAGTTGCTTGAACAGACAAGTTGTATCCGTCTAGCTCTGTTATATTACATGTTGATTGTAAGAAATATCTTCTAGAGAGAATAGTTCCGTTAAGGGTTCCTTTCCCTGGGCGGATATGCGATGCATGTCCGAACTGTGATTGAAAAATCGCAGTATACGTAACATCCGGGGGTTCATGGTGTGATGAAGGTGAAACTTCTTTAGTCCGCCGACCGAATATTCCCTTAAGAACGCTAGCTTTCGGCTTCACCTAGTCTAAGGTACATGTCCGGATGACCCGGCAGTAACAATCACAGAGGTGCTCCCTTTATGCCCTAGCCGAATAAACAGGAACGTAGGGCATAAGCACAGGAGCCAGACAACCTAGCTTGGCCAAAATTTAAGTCATAACGATGCATACAATGGCGAAGAAAAGGTACATATGCGGAAGAGGACACATGTGTTGAGCTTGATGCTCGGAAAATAATAATAAGCTTCTGTAAAAGAAGCCCCCAGGTATTATGAGTGTATACATTTAAGGATGTGCACATCATAGGTGTGCGGTTTGGCCGCACAAGAGCTAGAGAAAAATTCAAGAGGTTAAAAAATGAAAACAAAGGGAGAAGAAGACGAACAAAGAGTACGGCTCTAGGCATAGAATCTTTGGAGTCTTGCGGCATTCCATGGGTTCGGCTCTAGGCGATTGTCAGACGCATCACACAGGCGGTATGCTCCTCAAGTGAGAACCTCATCTATGATGAAGGGACCCTCCCACTTGTGCTTGAGTTTGTCCTTTTTCTTCTCTGGTAAGCGTAGAACGAGTTCGCCAGCGTTATATGTCTTGGCCCGCACTTCTCTGCTTTCATATTTGCGAGCCTACTGTTGATAAAATGCGGAATGGGCTTTTGCGACATCGCGCTCCTCCTCCAGGGCATCGAAGCTATCCTATTGATCAAGCTCGGCCTCTCTCTCTTCATACATGCGCACTTGAGGTGAGTCATGAATAATGTCACAGGGCAACACAGCCTCTGCGCCATACACCATGAAGAAGGGTGTATATCCGGTAGTGCGATTGGGCGTGGTCCACAGCCCCCAGAGTACGGAGTCGAGATCCTCAACCCAGTGTGAGTGAGTCCTGGATTAGGGGGTCTCCGGACAGCCGGACTATATCCTTTGGCCGGAATGTTGGACTATGAAGATACAAGATTGAAGACTTCGTCCCGTGTCCGGATGGGACTCTCCTTGGCGTGGAAGGCAAGCTAGGCAATACGGATATGTAGATCTCCTCCCTTGTAATCGAATTTGTGTAACCCTAGCCTCCTCCAGTGTCTATATAAACCAGAGGGTTTAGTCCGTAGAACAACAGACAATCATACCATAAGCTAGCTTCTAGGGTTTAGCCTCTACGATCTCGTGGTAGATCAACTCTTGTAATACTCATATCATCAAGAACAATCAAGCAGGACGTAGGGTATTACCTCCATCAAGAGGGCCCGAACCTGGGTAAACATCGTGTCCCCTGTCTCATGTTACCATCCGCCTTAGACGCACAGTTCGGGACCCCCTACCCGAGATCCCCCGGTTTTGACACCGACATTGGTGCTTTCATTGAGAGTTCCACTGTGTCGTCACCATAAGGCTTGATGGCTCCTTCGATCATTGGTAGCGATGCGGTCCAGGGTGAGGTTTTCCTCCCCGGACAGATCTTTGTATTCGGCGGCTTTGCACTGCGGGCCAATTCGCTTGGCCATCTGGAGCAGATCAAGAGCTACGCCCCTGGCCATCAGGTCAGATTCAGAAACTTAAACTACACTGCCGACATCCGCGGAGACTTGATCTTCGACGGATTCAAGCCCGTGTCAGGTGCACCGCATAGTCATGACGAGCACGACGTAACTGTGCCGTCGGACAGTGTACGGGAGATCGCTTTCAAGGACGGAGGGATAGACCCCACCATGGAGGCCGCACTCTCAGTGGCAATGGAGACGGATACTGACTTCACCCCTTACGAGAGCCGTGTCGCCAAACCACTGGATTCGTCTCCGGCCACGGACTCCGAACCGCCTACATCCGTGCCCATCGAATCTGACTGGGCGCCGATCATGGAGTTCACCTCCGTGGATATCTTTCAGCACTCGCCTTTCGGCGATGTGCTAAATTCATTAAAGTCTCTCTCCTTGTCAGGAGAACCTTGGCCGAACTATGTCCGGCTAAAATGGGATACGGATGACGAAGAAATTCGCTGCCCGCCCACCACCCACTTAGTAGCCACTGTCGATGACTTAACCGACATGCTCAATTTCGACTCCGAAGACATCAACGGCATGGACGAAGATGCAGGAGACGAACAGCAACCAGCGCCCACAGTGCGCCGGACAGCCACTTCATCACATGACATTTACATGGTGGATACACCCAAAGATGGCATTGGCGAAGAGACATCGGAGGATGGCCCCTCCAAGAAGCAACCCAAGCGCCGACGTCAGCGGCGCCGCTCTAAGTCCCGCCATAGCAAAAACAGCGATAACAGCGCAAGAGAAAATAACACTCCAGTCAACTCGAGAGGAAACGACGACCACATTGCCCCGGGGGCAGAGCACGATGAAGCTGCAAGCGGCGAACATAGTACGAATCCGACGTCCGAACACAACGATGCCGAGTATAAACCTCATCAAACCCCCTCTGGGGAGGAAAACAGTCCGGACGAAGATGCACACATCATCCCGGAAACGCACCTGGAGCAAGAGAACCTCCGCAGAAGGCTTATTGCCACAACGAGGAGTCTAAAGAAGCAGAAGTAAAGGCTTAAGGCTGCACAAAATACACTCAACAGCAGGTGGAACAAAGTGCTCGACAATGAAGCAAAGTATGGTGGAAGTTACCACACAAAGAGCTATCCAAAGCGCAAGCTGTTACCTGAATTCGACGACGAGGCCTTAGATCCCACACAGCCAAAAAATGAAACGGCCAACCGGCCGGCGGCACCACCTTGTGACCATGATAGAGCGGATAACAAATACGCACATAAGTCAACACACGATGTATGTGAGGACTTGCGCCAAAAATCCGGTACGACCAGATCCATCTATGGATCTAGGAAGCGTGCTCCAGCACAAAATCAAAACCAAATACCACAACCGTCCAAACGCCATGGTACATCCAAGTATAGGGGTGCCGTACACCCCCTATGTTTCACCAATGAGGTGTTGGACCACGAATTCCCAGAAGGATTTAAACCAGTGAACATAGAGGCGTACGACGGGACCTCAGACCCTGGGGTCTGGATCGGGGACTTTATCCTCTATATCCATATGGCTCACGGAGACGATCTCCATGCCATTAAATACTTGCCCCTCAAGCTTAAAGGACCAGCTCGACACTGGCTGAAAAGCCTCCCCGGAAACTCAATTGGAAGTTGGGAGGAGCTCGAGGATGTTTTTCGGGCTAATTTTCAAGGGACCTATGTCCGACCTCCGGATGCAGACGATTTAAGTCATATAATTCAACAGTCCGAAGAGTCCGCACAAAAGCTTTGGAACAGGTTTCTCACCAAGAAGAACCAAATCATCGACTGTCCGGACGCTGAAGCCTTAGCATATTTCAAACACAGCATCCGAGACGAATGGATCGCCAGACACCTCGGCCAAGAAAAACCGAGAACAATGGCAACCCTAATAAGCCTCATGACCCGCTTTTGCACGGGCGAAGATAGCTGGTTAGCCCGCAGTAGCACCAGCGACCCAAGCACATCTGAAGTCGGGGATAGCAATGGAAAACCACGACGCAATAAAAACAAGCGTCGAAATAAAGAAGATAGCCCAGATAATACGGCGGTAAATGTCGGATTCAGGGGCTCTCAGCCAGGCTAGCGGAAAAAGCCTTTCAAAGGCAGCAGAGACGGACCGTCTTGCCTAAACAAGATTCTTGACAAACTATGTCAGATTCATGGCACCCCCGATAAACCTGCAAATCACACCCACGGAGTATGTTGGGTCTTCAAGCAGGCAGGTAAGCTAAACGCCAAACACAAGGGGGGGGGGAGACACCAAGCGAAGACGAGGACGAGCCTCGCCAGCAAAGCACTGGAGGACAGAAAAAATTCCCACCAGAGGTTAAAACAGTCAACATGATCCATGTGACGAAGAGGAGAAGCAAACATGCACTCCAAGACACACGTGCCATAGAGCCCGTCACCCCTAGGTTCAACCCCTGGTTGGCCTGCCCAATCACTTTTGATCGCGGGGATCACGTGACAAGCATCCGACACGAAGGATTGGCTGCCTTGGTGTTAGACCCAATAATAAACGGATACCATCTCACACGAGTCCTCATAGACGGCAGCAGTGGTCTAAATCTGATATATCAGGACACGGTCCGCAAAAATAAGCCACCGTACTACCACCTTCATGGGAGTAATACCAGGCCTAGAGGCCCGCTACACAGGCTCTCTATTACTAGAGGTTGTATTCGGTTCTTCCGACAACTTCCGAAGCCAAAGGTTAACTTTCTACATCGCTCCATTCCGAAGTGGCTATCAGGCACTACTCGGAAGAGCGGCTTTCGCTCGTTTTAATGAAATCCCGCATTACGCTTCTCTCAAGCTTAAGATGCCCGGTCCACATGGCACCATCAAAGTTAGCGGAAATACTGAGCGTGCTCTACGCATGGAAGAATGTGCGGCGGCTTTAGCCGCCGAGCACTAGACGGCCTCACCAACAAGAAATAATGACAGGTCGTCAAGACCATGGACACGGTTAGACGAGTCCGGTGCACCACTACGTATACATGTGATTGGTTTGATGATCAAGCCATCCTAGATGGTACCAGGGGCTTCCCGCGTGTAATCAGGGCTAGTCCGGCTCAACTTGACTTATCTTGAATTTTAATGGTTTATTGATAATAACCAATTTTCGGCCACGACAACTTTCACCTAAGTTCTTCTCTTTTACATATGACAATCGTGCTACACCCGTCCAGGACACGGCACAACGGAGACACAGGCGCAGACGTGTAGCAGGGACCCGCTCAAAGGTTTCTTTTTAGATTAAGACCCCGCATAAACCTTTTTTTACTGTCTCTTGTTGTTCACATCCTCCGGATACTCAATACAACCGAGAAGGATGCCGACGTATTGGCATGTGGCCATGTCAGGATATTGCACGTACCTGGACACCCGGGGTTTATTATTAAGGGCATTGTTCAGCCCGTCATATGTTATAAAGACGGAATACCTTAGGGAGTGTTCGGCGTCGCGAGTTTGGCCTTATATGCATCAGCTCCGAATCATGTATTTGGTCAAATGTTGGGTTTGCCCGGCTCCCATGTTTTGGTACCTTACATTCCGCTATATCGACTAAGGTAGCACTGGGAGAACTACTGCGATTGTGTCCTGGTTCATCCGGATGAGCACCTCAGTAGAGAAAGCCGAAAACTGACTGTCATGATATAGCGCGAGACTGGTCAACCACTCGATGACTCAGCGGAATCTTTGGGATTCCTCCGCACTAACGAAGGGCCGTTTCCTGGTCATGTACGTACGCACCCCATATTCGGACGAGCGCAGAAGTACCAGGGGCTATATAGTAGCCCCACCGTCAAACTCATATGGCTAAGTGAAAGTGTTAAAGCAATATAGTCCGATTGCCTCGTTCGCTGCGCTACCACCTCCTTAATTTACCAAGACGTTGGATCAAGTGTGAATACACGTTTTTTGTGAACACCCCCGCATTATATGCGTGGGGCGAAAGCTGACGACTGCAAACTTTTAGGTTATATACATATATACATAAACGGCCACACAGGAGGCATCATAATACTTTCAGGCAAAAGTATAAACACAGCCTTGACGACTCAATAAAACATTGTTCTTACAATGGGAGTACATGTCACTAGAACATAATATTCTTCGAGCACTGAGCGTGTATCGAACGAGCGCCTTCAAGAACTTCTTCAAAGTAGTGCTCGGCAGCCACTCGGCCCACGGCCGAACCCTGTGTTGCAATAGTGGTGGCCTCCATCTCTACCCAGTATGTCTTGACACGGGCAAAGGCCATCTGCGCACCCTCTATGCACGCTGACCTCTTCATAGCGTCGATGTGCGGCACCGTACCAAGGAATTGTTGCACTAAACTAAAGTAACTATTCGGCCTTGGCCCTCCCAGCCACAGATGATCCACAATAGACCTCATGGCAACTCCGGACAACCTATGGAGCTCGGCCCACTCAGCCATTCGCTCATTCAACAGCAGCGGACGCACTGGAGCATGGAACTGTGACTAGAACAGATTTTCCACTTCGCGATCTTTCTGATCCTTGAAGTACTCGGCCGCATCAGCAACACTTGCCGCCAAATCCATGTAGGCGTCCGCCGAACTCCATAGTTGATCAAGAGGAGCATACTTCGGATCTCCGAACTTAGTCCGCAACAAGAGGGGCTTCCCAGCCACGATATCCGCAGCTTGATGCAACTCCTCCTTCATCGCTCTGATTTTAGAGCGGGCTTCCTTGGCTGCTACCATGGCCTTTTCCAGGCCCGTCGCCCGCGCTCGGCTTTCTTTTTCAAGCAGCTGGTAACGGTCAGCGGCATCTTTCAACTCAATGGCCATCTTGGCTATCCTTTCCTTGCTCTAGCGATGCGCGGACTGTTCGGCTCTCAGCTCTTCGACCACCTTTAGAGCGGCCACATCGCTATTCCTTGCTTGTTCCTTGGCTTGGGCAAGCTCTGCCCGAAGGGCCTCCACGGTGGCAGCTCCATCTGCAGTCACAACATATTAAAGATACTGGCATCATGCTCCTCTTACTATGCATTGATCATCGGAGAAATCACTTACCCTGTGCCTCGTTAAGCCGCTTGTTGACAAGCACGATGTCGGCATCTGCCGCATCAAGTTGCCGCTTTAGCTTGGCAAACCCATCAGTCCGGCTAGCCATCGGAGCTTCAGCCACCTGCACATAAAGGCGGTCTGGTTATTACCTGGGACTATAATCCTCTGTTTGCCGCCGTTTTCGATGACAACCAGAGTCTCAGGGGCTACTATCTGCATAGGGCACATGTAACGTGTGCAGTACCATAAAAAACATACACTATTTCACGTTCCTCAAAGCCTTTCAGCAGACTCATAAAAGCTCCATGCAATCCGGTTTTAGCGGATGAAATCCTTTCAACTACCGTACTCATTAGCGTACGATGCGCTTCTGAGATGGCCGCTTGCTCCAGTAGATCCTTCAGTACGTCCGACCGCACACTATATGGTTCCGGACTCTTTCTCTTGCTCTCTTTAGGAGCCGAATACTGAGGACTCCGGGTGGCCAAGGGATTACCCCCTGGCCTTGGCAGATCAGGAGAAACCCTCCGCGACGACACTTCAGGGTCGCCCGCCTCACGAGGCGGGGTGGCAGGGGGAGGTGTTTCGCTCTCCATCATCTTCGGAAGAAGATCCCCTGAAGACGAACTCTGTCGAGAAGGGCTACGATCCGAACTACAAGATATAAGCTTCGGTTATTGTCTTTAGAAGTAAGGTAGGATATTTTCACTACTAAGTACTTTTCGATTACTTATAGCTCGGTAGAGGGCTGATTCCCTTGCGGACACTGTGCGGCAAGGGTACCCAGGACCCTCTGGCGAAGATTTCTTCCCTCGTTTGGAAACCTCTGTTTCTGGATCTTCAGAGTGGTCCTCTTCCTTCCTCGGGGAGA
This sequence comes from Triticum urartu, assembly GCF_003073215.2. Lineage (NCBI taxonomy): Eukaryota > Viridiplantae > Streptophyta > Magnoliopsida > Poales > Poaceae > Triticum > Triticum urartu. The sequence goes on along the minus strand of NC_053026.1, from coordinate 113,170,610 downwards.
GGGAATGTCAGATTCTTCTCCCTGGTTATCCTCCTTCGCGGAGGCGCTCATTCCCCCGGTTGGGACGAGTAGTGAGTGAGGCTCGCTTTTGGGCTCTTTATTCCCCCTTTATCTTCCTTCGAGGGCACCTGATAAGGCGCCGACTCCAGCATTCTTTCTAGTACTGGATTGGCCAAGCCCTCGGGAAGGGGGGACGGACACTTGATCATCTTCGCCTTTGTTATCCAGTCCTGGTCAAAGAGTGACTTTTCAGAATGATGTTATGATAAATAAGAGAAACAGCGTGTTCGGCCATGGAATTACTTACTTGGGTATCCGGGCGATTATAGCTCATACCCGCATCCTCGGTGGTGGCAGGACACTTTATTGTGGTCCGAAGAACAACTTGTACATCTCCTCGAGCGTCATGCCGAGGAAGTGTTGAATGATTCGCGGCCCCTTTGGGTTGAACTCCCACAGACGGAGATCTACGTTTGCAAGGAGGGACCTTCCAAAATAGCATGACCTGCATCACCGTGACCAGGTTGATGTCTCTCTCAATGAGATCTCGGATGCGACTCTGCAATATCGGCACATCCTTTACTGGACCCCAGTTTAGCCCCTCGCTGATCCATGACATTAGTTGTGGTGGGGGGGCCGAGCGAAAGGCAGGGGCGGCTACCCACTTGCCACTCCGGGGAGCTGTGATATAAAACCACTCCCGCTGCCACAAACTGGACATCTCTGGGAAGGAACCCTCTGGCCATGAAGCATCAGCGCTTTTGCTTATTACGGCACCTCCGCACTCTGCGTGCCGCCCCTCAATCATCTTCGGCTTCACATTGAAAGTCTTGAGCCACATGCCGAAGTGAGGGGTAATGCGAAGGAAGGCCTCACATACGACAATGGACGACGAGATGTGAAGGAGGGAATCCGGGGCCAGATCATGGAAATTCAGCCCATAATAGAACATGAGCCCCTAACAAAGGGATCCAGAGTGAGGCCTAGTCCTCAGAGGAAGTGAGAGATGAACACAACACTCTCATTGGGTTCGGGAGTGGGGATGACCTGCCCTCGGGCGGGCAGCCTGTGCGAAATTTTGGCGGTCAGATATCTGGCATCTCTCAGCTTCTTGATGTCCTCCTCTGTGACAGAGGAAGGCATCTACCAACCTTGAAGGTTGGATCCGGACATGGTTGAAGGTCCAAAGCGCCTGACCTGAGCCGGGGGTGTTGGAACTCGAGGCTGGGGAAGGATTCGATTGAGCATGAGAGGAAAAAAGGGCATGTCTTGGCCTCTTTATAAAGAGGGTGAATAGCAAGCGTCCTCCTCATGGTCGTTTTGGACTTGCCTAAAATCGAGGAGTCATACCAACGGGCACAAGTGGGTTACCCACGTACGTATTGATGAGAATCCCATAATAAGGGGAACACGATCTCTGCTTTCACAAGACGTGTCAAGAAAACTGCCTCGCGATATGTGCGGCGCTGGTTGAGAAAAACGGTTTGAATAATGACCGGGCCATGACGTAACGTCGTGCTGTCAAGACGCGTCAGCAGATTAGATTTGTGGAAATATTATTCTCTCTACGGTGGTATGTGGAAATTATTTTGCATGGCCGGACACTATACTTGGGTCCAAAATCTTCTATGGAGTATTCGGAGGAGGAACCCGCCTTGCAATGCCAAAGACAAAACTGCGCGCCGGACTCATCGTCATTGAAGCCTGGTTCAGGGGCTACTGAGGGAGTCCTAGATTAGGGGGTCTCCGGACAGCCGGACTATATCCTTTGGCCGGACTGTTGGACTATGAAGATACAAGATTGAAGACTTCGTCTCGTGTCCAGATGGGACTCTCCTTGGCGTGGAAGGCAAGCTAGGCAATACGGATATGTAGATCTCCTCCCTTGTAACCGACTTTGTGTAACCCTAGCCCCCTCCAGTGTCTATATAAACCGGAGGGTTTAGTCCGTAGGACTACAGACAATCATACCATAGGCTAGCTTCTAGGGTTTAGCGTCTACGATCTCGTGGTAGATCAACTCTTGTAATACTCATATCATCAAGAACAATCAAGAAGGACGTAGGGTATTACCTCCATCAAGAGGGCCTGAACCTGGGTAAACATCGTGTCCCCTGCCTCATGTTACCATCCGCCTTAGACACACAGTTTGGGACCCCCTACCCGAGATCCACCAGTTTTAACACCGACACAGTGCTTGTCTGATTCTTTCAAAGACCGCACTAGTCTAGGCTTAATGCTGCTCATAATAAGACCATTAGCTCCTTCGACTTGACCGCTTGTTTGTGGATGATAAACCGAGGCATAATCGAGTTTAATGCCCAATTTAGCACACCAAGATTTCACTTAATCGGCTGTGAAATTGGAGACATTATCGGTGATGATGCTGTGTGGGACACCATAACGGTTCACGACACCGGATATAAAGTCTATCACCGGTCCAGCTTCGATCGTTTTCACTGGTTTAGCCTCTATCCACTTAGTGAATTTATCTACCATGACTAGCACATATGTTTTCTTATGGCTTCCTCCTTTAAGGGGCCCCACCATATCCAGGCCCTAAACCGAAAAAGGCCAAGTAATGGGGATTGTTTGTAGCGCAGTAGGTGGCATATGGCTTTGATTAGTGAAGAGCCAGCATCCGACACAATGTTGGACCAAGTCCTGTGCATCTGCTCGGGCCGTCGGCCAGAAGAAACCTGTACGGAAGACCTTACTTACAAGGGCCCGAGCCGCGGCGTGGTGACCGCCGAGGCCAGCATGGATTTTAGCCAGGAGTTACCGTCCTTCTTCTTCGGAGATACATCTTTGAAGGACTCCGGTAGCACTTTTCTTGCAGAGCTCTCCGTCATGGACCTTGTAGGCTTTCGAGCGCCGAACAGTGCAGCGAGCCTCATTCTGGTCTTCAGGGAGCTCTCTCCTATTAAGGTAGGCCAAGAACGGTTCGGTCCACGGGGCAATTACTGCCATTATTAGATGGGCCGATGGTGTTATTTCGGTGGCTGAGCCCCTGATGATATCGGTATTTTGTTCAGAATCTGGGGATATAGTCGGATCCAGGCTAGTGTTGCCACTCTCATCCTGCCACACCACAAATGTCTTGAAGAGCCTTTCCAAAAAGATGTTAGGCGGGACGGGGTCGCGCTTGGCGCCCATGCAAGCAAGGACGTCCGCCGCTTGATTACTTTCTCGAGCCACATGATGAAACTCGAGTCCCTCGAACCGAGATGATATCTTGAGTACGGCGTTATGATAGGCCGCCTTCTTCGGATCCTTGGCATCGAAGTCTCCATTTATTTGGGATATTGCGAGATTTGAATCCCCGCGCACCTCCAGGTGTTGTATGCCCATGGAGGTAGCCATCCGTAGACTGTGCAATAAGGCCTCGTATTCGGCTGTGTTGTTTGAGTCTACATATAATATTTGGAGTAATACTGGACTGTGTCTCCAGTGGGGGACGTTTAAACAATGCCTGCTCCTAAACCAGCCAGCATTTTAGAGCCATCAAAGTACATGACCCAGTTGGAATATGTGCCATACTCTTTAGGGAGTTTGACCTCTTTCCATTCGGCGATGAAGTCGGCCAATACTTGGGATTTAATGGCCCGGTGTGGTTTGTATGTTATGTCAAATGGTAGGAGCTCAATAGCCTACTTGGCAATCCGACTCGTAGTGTCGCGGTTATTTATTATATCATTGAGTGGTACTTCAGAAGCTACCATAATCTAATACTCTTGGAAGTAGTGTCGTAGCTTCCAGGATGCCATGAATATCGCGTATGCTATCTTTTGGTAATGAGGGTATCGGGATTTGCATGGTGTGAGGATAGTGGATACGTAGTACACCGGTTTTTGGAGTGGGAAGTTGTGTCCGTCCTCCTCTCGCTCAACGACGAGCACTGCGCTCACCACCTGGTGTGTTGTAGAGATGTATAATGACATCGGTTCGCCAACGTTTGGTGCGGCTAGGATTGGGTTGCTTGCTAAAAGATCCTTTATTTCCACCAATCCGGCTATTGCTGCTTCCGTCCACTTGAAGTGGTCGGTACGTCGGAGAAGGCGATAAAGTGGCAATGCTTTTTCTCCTAGTCTGGAGATAAAGCGGCTTAAAGCTGCCACGCATCCGACTAGTTTTTGGACCTGTTTAAGGTCCGTTGGTGTATCCAATTGTGACAAATCTCAGATTTTGGCTGGATTTGCCTCAATTCCTCTATTGGAAACGATGAAGCCTAGTAGTTTTCGGGTGGGAACGCTGAAAACACATTTTTCCGGATTGAGCTTGACGTCATATGTCCGGAGGTCGTCTAATGTGAGACGCAGGTCATCTATTAACGACTCGACATGCTTAGTCTTGATGATGATGTCATCCACATATGCTTTAACTGTCTTGCCGATTTGTTTCTCCAGGCATGTTTGAATCATGTGTTGGTAGGTGGCGCCGGCGTTTTTAAGCCCAAAGGGCATAGTGTTGAAGCAGAAGGGTCCATATGGGGTGATGAATGCCGTTGCGGCTTGATCGGACTCCTTCATTTTAATTTGATGGTATCCGGAGTATGCGTCGAGGAAATAGAGTGAGTCGTGTCCTGCCGTTGCATCAATAATCTGATCGATGCGGGGTAGGGGGAAGGGATACTTTGGGCAAGCCTTATTGAGGTCTTTGAAATCGACGCACAGGCGCTGGATTTGTCCTTCTTTGGCACCATCACTAGGTTTGCTAGCCAGTCTGGGTGTTTATATCTCTGATGTATCCGACCTCGATTAACTTGGCTAGCTCCTCCCCCATAGCTTGTCGTTTGGGGTTCGGAAAAGCGCCACAGTGTTTGCTTGACCGGTTTATATCCTTTCAATATGTTGAGGCTGTGTTCGGCCAACCTGTGTGGGATTCCTGGCATATCAGAAGGGTGGTAGGCGAATATGTCCCAGTTCGCGCGCAGGAATTCTCATAGCACGGCGTCAACCGCTGGGTCCAGCTGTGCCCCGATGGATGTTGTCTTCTTGGAGTCCGTCGGGTGGACTTGAAATTTGACTATTTAGTTTGCTGGTTTAAAGGAGTTGGATTTGGGTCGCTTGTGCAGGATTACGTCGTCTTTGTCCACTATAGGACGTAGCAAGATTAACTCTTCGACCGCGAGGGCTTCAGATAGTGCCTCGAGGGCCAGGGATGCGGTTTTGTTTTGGGTACGGAGGGCTATGTCCGGATCACTAGAGAGAGTTATAATACCATTGCGCCCGGGCATCTTGAGCTTCATATACCCGTAATGAGGTATAGCTTGAAAGCATGTGAATGCGTCTCGCCCCAACAGGGCGTGATAGCCACTGTTGAAAGGGGCCACTTGGAAGGTTATCTCTTCGGACCGATAATTCTCCTGCGTGCCGAATACCACGTCAAGTGTGATTTTCCCCGCGCATCGCGCCTCCCGGCTGGGGATGATCCCTGGGAAGGTTGTATTACTATGCTCGATGCGGCTCGTGTCTATTTCCATTTTATTCAGTGTGTCCTCGTAAATGAGGTTTAGTCCACTACTGCCGTCCATGAGCACTTTAGTGAGCCGAAAGCCATCCACAATTGGGTTGAGGACCAAGGCAGCTGGTGCCTGGACTGACTGGATTTTTGGTTCATCACTGGCATTGAAAGTTATGGCCGTGTCATTCCGGGCATTTATTGTTGCGACTTGGCAGACTTCGGCGAGGTCGCGGACTGCCCTCTTGCGCCGATTGTTTGAAGCGAAGGTCTCGAAGACTGTCAATATTCTGTGGTCGTCATCTTCCGGGGGGTGTTGCTCGGAGGTGTTTTTGATGAGGATATCCTCGCCGCTCTTGGCCACTTTCCGGAGTATCCAACATGCTCTAAGGTTGCGGGTTGGTATGGTATCCGGTGTTGTGTGTATTTTGCATGGCCTACCGAGCCATCCCTCCAGAACAGTTCCGCGCCCCGTAATGGGCTTAGATTTCTTTACTATTGGGTCGGGCGCTCCGCGAGGGTGCATCCTTTTTGCCCGGATGAGGGGATGAGTGGAAACCGGTGGTTCCCAGCGAGCTGCCTGTGTTTTCCAGGCGCTTTCCATTGCATAGTACTTCTGTACTATGGTTGCCAAGTCAGCGAAGTGTAATACGCGACTGCGGTTGATGGTGTTGAGGATTCCTTCACCCGTGCAATTACTGCAGAATACTGAGATTGCGTCTTCATCGCGACAATCTTTAATCTTGTCTTTGACAAGGAGGAATCTTGCCCAAAAGTGATGGACTGTTTCCTGAGACTGTTGTCGTATGCACATGAAATCGCGCATATCTAGGTGGGTGGGTGGCTTTAAATCCGAACCCTGACCCAATTTGGGATCCGGAGTTTGAGAAACTTCCGAGCTTAATAGTTCGGGCTCCGGGATATCAACCGATTATTCAGGTCCATCGTCCGATTCTAGGTTCGGAGGACGGGGCGTGTTGTTCTGCGGACGGGTATCCGGCTCTCTGAGCTCGAAAATCCGAACATAGTTCATCCTCAATATAGAGGAAGAGTTGTTGATTTGCTCCTCTACTACTGCTATCTGATGGGTGATCGGCGGAGATTTGATTTCTCTCCGATCGGGTTTAAGCCCAATCCGATCGTAGTTTGTAGCGACTCCCAAGGCGACGATGCGATCCAGGACTTCGTTTAAGGACGGAAACTCTGTTGGATCCATCCGTTTGTAGTATTCAGGGTCAACACGAAGGCGATTTTCGATGACCCAAGAAGCCATCATCGGCTTAACGGCTGGACGGGCGGTCATGGTAAAGCCGCCTAGCCGAAGGGTTTGGCCTGAGGCTAGGGCTCCTCCGGAGGTGATGCTATCCTTGATAACAAGGCGAGCCATCAATCCTGTCTTCGACGTCATAGATGAATTCTCAATGAAAGCACCAATGTCTGTGTCAAAACCGGCGGATGTCGGGTAGGGGGTCCCGAACTGTGCTCTAAGGTTGATGGTAACAGGAGACAGGGAACACGAAGTTTTACCCAGGTTCGGGCCCTCTTGATGGAGGTAATACCCTACATCCTGCTTGATTGATATTGATGAGTATGAGGCTTACAAGAGTTGACTACCACAAGATCGTGATGGCTAAAACCCTAGAAGTCTAGCCTGTATGATTATGATTGCCTCTACGGACTAAACCCTCCGGTTTATATAGACACCGGAGGGGCCTAGGGTTGTACAAAGTTGGTCACATAGAAAGGAAATAATACATCCAGCCGCCTAGTTTGCCTTCCACGCAAAGGAGAGTCCCAATAGTCCGGCCCACGCCACATAGGACGGACGCCCGAGGACCCCTTAATCCAGGAACTCCCTCAGTAGCCCCTGGACCAGGCTTCAATGACGAGGTGTCCGATGCGAAGATTGTCTTCGGCATTGCAAGGCGGGTTCGTTCTCCAATCACTTCAAAGTATCTGACTTAAAGAGCTGTATTTGGCTCTCCATTTAATGTCACATCCATCGGCTTCTGTGCCTCCACACCTTCTATTCCACGCATCGAGCGAATACGAGAGGCCGAGGTATTTTTACATAACCCCCCTCCGGCCACATAAGAAAGGCCTCTATTTAAAGGGGTTGGATCTCAGATCCATTCCACACCCGGCGGAAAATCCTCAGAGTCTTTCCAGGGGAAACCATTCAACATGGCTAGCTTCCCTAGTTCTTCCTCCCATCCAGGGGAAACCATTCAACATGGAGTATTCAGGGTCAACACGAAGACGATTTTCGATGACTCGAGAAGTCATCGTCGGCTTAACGACCGGACGGGCGGTCATGGTAAAGCCGCCCAGCTGATGTCTACTACACAACCTTCTTCTTGTAGACGTTGTTGGGCCTCCAAGTGCAGAGGTTTGTAGGACAGTAGCAAATTTCCCTCAAGTGGATGACCTAAGGTTTATCAATCCGTAGGAGGCGTAGGATGAAGATGGTCTCTCTCAAGCAACCCTGCAACCAAATAACAAAGAGTCTCTTGTGTCCCCAACACACCCAATACAATGGTAAATTGTATAGGTGCACTAGTTCGGCGAAGAGATGGTGATACAAGTGCAATATGGATGTAGATAAAGGTATTTGTAATCTGAAATTATAAAAAGAGCAAGGTAGCAAGTGATAAAAGTGAGCGTAAACGGTATTGCAATGCGTTGAAACAAGGCCTAGGGATCATACTTTCACTAGTGCTAGTCCTCTAAACAATACTAACATAATTGGATCACATAACTATCCCTCAACATGCAACAAAGAGTCACTCAAAAGTCACTAATAGTGGAGAACGAACGAAGAGATTATGGTAGGGTACGAAAACCACCTCAAAGTTATTCTTTCCAATCAATCTGTTGGGCTATTCCTATAAGTGTCACAAACAACCCTAGAGTTCGTACTAGAATAACACCTTAAGACACAAATCAACCAAAACCCTAATGTCACCTAGATACTCCAATGTCACCTCAAGTATCCGTGGGTATGATTATACGATATGCATCACACAATCTCAGATTCATCTATTCAACCAACACAAAAGGACCTCAAAGAGTGCCCCAAAGTTCCTACCAGAGAATCACGACGAAAACGTGTGCCAACCCCTATGCATAGGTTCATGGGCGGAACCCGCAAGTTGATCACCAAAACATACATCAAGTGAATCACGTGGTATCCCATTGTCACCACAGATACGCACGGCAAGACATACATCAAGTGTTCTCAAATCTTTAAAGACTCAATCCGATAAGATAACTTCAAAGGGGAAACTCAATACATTACAAGAGAGTAGAGGGGGGAAGAAACATCATAGGGTCCAAATATAATAGCAAAGCTCGCGATACATCAAGATCATATCACCTCAAGAACACGAGAGAGAGAGAGAGAGAGATCAAACACATAGCTATTGGTACATACCCTCAGCCCCGAGGGAGAACTACTCCCTCCTCGTCATGGAGAGCACCGGGATGATGAAGATGGCCACCGAAGAAGGATTCCCCCTCCGGCAGGGTGCCGGAACGGGTCTAGATTGGTTTTTGGTGGCTACGGAGGCTTCTGGCGGCGGAACTCCCGATCTAATCTCCGTTCTGGAAGTTTTAGGGTATGTGAGTATATATGGGTGCAGGAAGTACGTCGGTGGAGCTTCGGGGGCCCCACGAGGCAGGGGTCGCGCCCCCACCCTCGTGAGCACCTCCCTTGGCTCCTGACATGGGGTCCAAGTCCATCCGGTAGCTTTCCTTCCAAAAATAACTTCTCCAGTTGATTCCGTTCCGTTTCGACTCCGTTTGATATTCCTTTTCTTCGAAACACTGACATAGGCAAAAAAACAGCAAATCTGGGCTGGGCCTCCGGTTAATAGGTTAGTCCCAAAAATAATATAAAAGTGGATAATAAAGTCCAATATTGCCCAAAACAGTAGATAACATAGCATGGAGCAATCAAAAATTATAGATACGTTGGAGACGTATCAAGCATCCCCAAGCTTAATTCATGCTCGTCCTCGAGTAGGTAAATGATAAAAACCAATTTTTTGATGCAGAGTGCTACTTGGCATAATTTCAATGTAATTCTTCTTAATTGTGGTATGAATATTCAGATCCGAAAGATTCAAGACAAAAGTTCATATTGACATAAAAATGATAATATTTCAAGCATACTAACTAAGCAATTATGTCTTCTCAAAATAACATGGCCAAAGAAAGTTCATCCCTACAAAATCATATAGTTTATTCATGTTTCATTTTCTTCACACAAGAATGCTCTCATCATGCACAACCCCGATGACAAGCCAAGCAATTGTTTCATACTTTAGTAATCTCAAACTCATAAACTTTCACGCAATACATGAGCGCGAGCCATGGATATAGCACTATGGGTGGAATAGAATATAATGAGGGGGGTTATGTGGAGAAGACAAAAAGGAGAAAGTCTCACATCAACGAGGCTAATCAATGGGCTATGGAGATTCCCACCGATTGATGTTAATGCAAGGAGTAGGGATTGCCATGCAACGGATGCACTAGAGCTATAAATGTATGAAAGCTCAACAAAAGAAACTAAGTGGGTGTGCATCCAACTTGCTTGCTCACGAAGACCTAGGGCACTTGAGGAGGCCCATTGTTGGAATATACAAGCCAAGTTCTATAATGAAAAATTCCCACTAGTATATGAAAGTGACAAAACAAGAGACTCTCTATCATAAAGATCATGGTGCTACTTTGAAGCACAAGTGTGGCAAAGGATAGTAGCATTGTCCCTTCTCTCTTTTTCTCTCATTTTTTTGGGCCTTCTCTTTTTTATGGCCTTTATCTTTTTTTGGGGCCTTCTCTTTTTTATGGCCTTTCTCTTTTTTTTATTCCTCACTTGGGATAATGCTCTAATAATGATGATCATCACACTTCTATTTATTTACAACTCAATGATTACAACTCGATACTAGAACAAAGATGACTCTATATGAATGCCTCCGGTGGTGTACCGGGATTGCGATGAATCAAGTGTGACATGTATGAAAAATTATGGACGGTGGCTTTGCCACAAATACGATGTCAACTACATGATCATGCAAACCAATATGACAATGATGGTGCGTGTCATAATAAACGGAATGGTGGAAAGTTGCATGGCAATATATCTCGGAATGGCTATGGAAATGCCATAATAGGTAGGTATGGTGGCTGTTTTGAGGAAGATATAAGGAGGTTTATGTGTGAAAGAGCGTATCATATCACGGGGTTTGGATGCACCGGCGAAGTTTGCACCAACTCTAAATGTGAGAAAGGGCAATGCACGGTACCGAAGAGGCTAGCAAGGATGGAAGGGTGAGAGTACGTATAATCCATGGACTTAACATTAGTCATAAAGAACTCACATACTTATTGCAAAAATCTACAAGTCATAAAAAACCTCGGTACTACGCGCATGCTCCTAGGGGGATAGATTGGTAGGAAAAGACCATCGCTCGTCCCTGACCGCCACTCATAAGGAGGACAATCAAATAACACCTCATGTTTCAAATTTGTTACATAACGTTTACCATACGTGCATGCTACGGGACTTGCGAACTTCAACACAAGCATTTCTTAATTTCACAACTACTCAACTAGCACAACTTTGATATTATTACCTCCATATCTCAAAACAATCATCAAGCATCAAACTCCTCTTAGTATTCAACACACTCATAAGAAAGTTTTTACTATTCTTGTATACCTAGCATATTAGGATTTTAAGCAAATTACCATGCTATTTAAGACTCTCAAAATAATCTAAGTGAAGTATGAGAGTTCATCTATTTCTTCAAAATAAAACTACCACCATGCTCTAAAAGATATAAGTGAAGCACTAGAGCATCGACAAACTACTCCGAAAGATATAAGTGAAGATCAATGAGTAGTTGAATAATTATGCAACTATGTGAAGACTCTCTAGCATTTAATAATTTCAGATCTTGGTATTTTATTCAAACAGCAAGCAAAGCAAAATAAAATGGCATCTAAGAATACCAAACATCATGTGAAGAAGCAAAAACTTAGGATCAACCAAAACTAACCGATAGTTGTTGAAGAAGAAAGGTGGGATGCCAACCGGGGCATCCCCAAGCTTAGACGCTTGAGACTTCTTGAGATATTATCTTGGGGTGCCTTGGGCATCCCCAAGCTTGAGCTTCTGTGTCTCCCTAATTCCTCTCATATCACGGTCCCCTAAATCTCAAAAAGCTTCATCCACACAAAACTCAACAAGGACTCATGAGATAAGTTAGTAAAACCATTGCAAAAACCTTATCATACTCTACTGTAGCAAATCACTAAGATTATTATTCAACATTTCATACTAAATGCCTCTGCATATTTAATAGTCCTATCCTCAAATAGAATCATTAAAGAAGCAAACATATGCAAACAATGCAAACATAACAGCAATCTTCCTAAACAGGACAGTCTGTAAAGAATGCAGCAACATCCATACTTCCCTAGCTCCAAAAATTAATAAAGAAAATTCCCACTGTAGTAAATTTATCAGAGCTTATGAAAAAGGTTTCAACATTTTATCAAATTCTGACTTTTCTAGGGAATTATTGCAACAACGGTAAACTTTCTGTTTTCAAACAGCAACATGTATACTTGTAACATAGGCATAGTAAAGGCTATCAATGCCACTTTTATTGAAATAAAAGATGCAAAACATTGTTCTAAATAACAGCAAGAAAATCCTAACAAACTAAATTGACACTCCAAGCAAAACACATATCATGTGGCGAATAAAAATATAGCTCTAAGTAAAGTTACCGATGAATGAAGACGAAAGAGGGGATGCCTTCCGGGGTATCCCCAAGCTTAGGCTCTTGGTTTTCCTTGAATATTACCTTGGGGTGCCTTGGGCATCCCCAAGCTTAGGCTCTTACCACTCCTTGTTCCATAGTCCATCGAATCTTTACCCAAAACTTGAAAACTTCACAACACAAAACTTAACAGAAAACTCGTAAGCTCCGTTAGCGAAAGAAAATAAAACACTACTTCAAGGTACTGTAATGAACTCATTCTTTATTTATATTGGTGTTAAACCTACTGTATTCCAACTTCTCTATGGTTTATAAACTTTTTTGCTAGCCATTGATTCATCAAAATAAGCAAACAACACACGAAAAACAGAATCTGTCAAAAACAGAACAGTCTGTAGTAATCTGTAACTAACGCAAACTTATGGAAACCCAAAAATTCTAATATAAATTGCTTGACCTGAGGAATTTATCTATTAATCATCTTCAAAAAGAATTAACTAAATATCACTCTCCAACAAAAAATGGCAGCAATTCTCGTGAGCGCTAAAGTTTCTGTTTTTTACAGCATGATCAACAAGACTTTCCCCAAGTCCTCCCAAAGGTTCTACTTGGCACGAACACTAATTAAAGACATAAAACCACATCTAAACAGAGGCTAGATGAATTATTTATTACTAAACAGGAGAAAAAATCAAGAAACAAAAATAAAGTTGGGTTGCCTCCCAACAAGCGCTATCGTTTAACGCCCTAGCTAGGCATGATGATTTCAATGATGCTCACATAAAAAATAAGAATTGAAATATAAAGAGAGCATAATTAAGAATATGACTAGCACATTTAAGTCTAACATACTTCCTATGCATAGGGATTTTGTGAGCAAACAACTTATGGGAACAAGAATCAACTTGCGTAGGAAGGAATGCAAGTAAAACTTCAAAACTTTTAGCACATAGAGAGGAAACTTGATATTATTGCAATTCCTACAAGCATATGTTCCTCCCTCATAATAATTTTCAGTAGCATCATGAATGAATTCAACAATATAACCATCACCTAAAGCATTCTTTTCATGATCTATAAGCATAGAAAATTTACTACTCTCCACATAGGCAAAATTCTTCTCATTCGAAATAGTGGGAGTATCATAGGAAACTCGAATACTATAAATTGTTTCCACATTAAAAGAGTAATGTTCAGAGAAGGGGTAATCATAATCATGACAAGTTTTATAAATATAATCACTACTTTTTATAGCATAAGTATCATCACAATAATCATCATAAGTAGGAGGCATGCTATCATCATTATAAACTTGCATATCAAAACTTGGGAGACTAAAAATATCATCTTCATTAATCATAGCATCCCCAAGCTTGGGACAAACATTAATTGCATAAAATATATTCTCAAAAACATCATCTTTATCAAACATAGCATCCCCAAGCTTGGGCCTTTTCATATCATAAGCATAATCACTCTCATCATTAATAGTATGGATAGCACCAATAGTATAGCAATTATCATATTCTTCCAAGCAAGTGCCAAAAAGATTTTCAAGATCATAAGAAGTATAATTATCTTCCACAATTATATTTTCATGAGGCACAACAGTAATAGGAGCAGCATTATTTGGTATAGATGTCTTTTTACCTCTCTTCCTTTTTCTTTTCTTCTTCTTCACCACATCATGTGTGGGTTCAATCCTCTTTATGGAGCTCCTTATTAATGAGATTGGTTGAATAGGAGGCTCCTCCTCGTTACCTGATTCATCATAAGAAATAATAGGAGGATATTGGGAAGTCTCTTCCCTTTCATTAGTATTCTCTTCATCTTCTATTTGTTTTCTTTTCTTTATGTAGTTGGCAATATAAGGATTTTCAATGCAATTCACCGCACAATACATATAAATTTTCTCTAGATCAAAATGAAGAACTTTATCAAGGGCAAATTTTGGAATATCCTTAGTTATACGTTTAATTTCTTCATAACCCAAGAGCAAACTAAGTTCATTATGATGTGCAAGGGAAATCAAGTCATCACAATTTTTGGACACGCTACGATCATGAAACAATTTGCATTGGGTACTAAAATGATCACGTTCATTGCAAAGTTCACAAGTAGGGCTAAGAAAAATTAAATTTTCAGCACATTCATCTAGCTCTTCTTGCAACAATTTAGTTTCTAAGTACTTATGCCTCTTGCAATATCTATCTTCCCTATTTGGTGTGTACTTACAAACCCAATGCACTCCACAAAAATTGACATGTTTATAGGAGATATTTTCATCATAACTAGTGCAATCATCATTAGTATCATGGATATTCAAAGAATTCGTACTAACAACATTGCAATCATGCTCATCATTCAAAGATTTAGTGCCAAACATTTTAATGCATTCTTCTTCTAACACTTTGGCACAATTTTCCTTTCCATCATACTCACGAAAGATATTAAAAAGATGAAGCGTATGAGACAAACTCAAATCCATTTTTTTATAGTTTTCTTTTAAAGACTAAACTAGTGATAAAACAAGAAACTAAAAGACTCGATTGCAAGATCTAAAGATATACCTTCAAGCACTCACCTCCCCGACAACGGCGCCAGAAAAGAGCTTGATGTCTACTACACAACCTTCTTCTTGTAGACGTTGTTGGGCTTCCAAGTGCAGAGGTTTGTAGGACAGTAGCAAATTTCCCTCAAGTGGATGACCTAAGGTTTATCAATCCGTAGGAGGCATAGGATGAAGATGGTCTCTCTCAAGCAACCCTGCAACCAAATAACAAAAAGTCTCTTGTGTCCCCAACACACCCAATACAATGGTAAATTGTATATGTGCACTAGTTCGGCGAAGAGATGGTGATACAAGTGGTATATGGATAGTAGATAAAGGTATTTGTAATCTGAAATTATAAAAACAGCAAGGTAACGAATGATAAAAGTGAACGTAAACGATATTGCAATGATAGGAAATAAGGACTAGGGTTCATACTTTCACTAGTGCAAGTTCCCTCAACAATACTAACATAATTGGATCACATAACTATCCCTCAACATGCAACAAAGAGTCACTCCAAAGTCACTAATAGCGGAGAACTACGAAACCATTTATGGTAGGGTACGAAACCACCTCAAAGTTATTCTTTCCAATCAATCCGTTGGGCTATTCCTATAAGTGTCACAAACAACGCTAGAGTTCGTACTAGAATAACACCTTAAGACACAAATCAACCAAAACCCTAATGTCACCTAGATACTCCAATGTCACCTCAAGTATCTGTGGGTATGATTATACGATATGCATCACACGATCTCAGATTCATCTATTCAACCAACACATAGAACCTCAAAGAGTGCCCCAAAGTTTCTACCAGAGAATCACGACGAAAACGTGTGCAAACCCCTATGCATAGGTTCATGGGCGGAACCCGCAAGTTGATCACCAAAACATACATCAAGTGAATCACGTGATATCCAATTGTCACCACAGATACGCACGGCAAGACATACATCAAGTGTTCTCAAATCTTTAAAGACTCAATCCGATAAGATAACTTCAAAGGGGAAACTCAATACATTACAAGAGAGTAGAGGGGGGAAGAAACATCATAGGGTCCAAATATAATAGCAAAGCTCGCGATACATCAAGATCATATCACCTCAAGAACACGAGAGAGAGAGAGAGAGAGAGAGATCAAACACATAGCTATTGGTACATACCCTCAGCCCCGAGGGAGAACTACTCCCTCCTCGTCATGGAGAGCACCGGGATGATGAAGATGGCCACCGAAGAAGGATTCCCCCTCCGGCAGGGTGCCGGAACGGGTCTAGATTGGTTTTTGGTGGCTACGGAGGCTTCTGGCGGCGGAACTCCCGATCTAATCTCTGTTCTGGAAGTTTTAGGGTACGTGAGTATATATGGGTGCAGGAAGTACGTCGATGGAGCGTCGGGGTCCCCACGAGGCAGGGGGGCGCCCCCCACCCTCGTGAGCACCTCCCTTGGCTCCTGACGTGGGGTCCAAGTCCGTCCGGTAGCTTTCCTTCCAAAAATAACTTCTCTAGTTGATTTCGTTCCGTTTCGACTCCGTTTGATATTCCTTTTCTTCAAAACACTGAAATAGGCAAAAAAAATAGCAAATCTGGGTTGGGCCTCCGGTTAATAGGTTAGTCTCAAAAATAATATAAAAGTGGATAATAAAGCCCAATATTGCCCAAAACAGTAGGTAACATAGCATGGAGCAATCAAAAATTATAGATACGTTGGAGACGTATCAATTCCCTTGCCCCAAAATAAAAGTTTTAGCGTCCAAATTGCCAGATCGTCCAATTTTAGGAGTTGGGCCATCATCTATTTCTGCCATACCGAAATCACTCATGATTGCAAGCAAAAAGATAGATCTGACGTGAAAACGGTGAATGAAAAAGAGGGCGAATAAAACGGCAAACTTTTGTGAAGTGGGGGAGAGGAAAACGAGAGGCAAATGGCAAATAATGTAAATTACAAGGAGATGAGATTTTTGATTAGGAACCTGGTAGATATTGATGATGTCTCCCTGGCAACGGTGCTAGAAATTCCTTTTGGTGTTTGCTTGAACTACGTCGGTATTTCCCCAAAGAGGAAGGGATGATGTAGCACAACAACAGTAGGTATTTCCCTCATTGATGAGACCAAGGTTATCGAACTAGTAGGAGAACCAAGCAACACCACGTAAACAGCTCCTGCACACAAAGAACAAATACTTGCAACCTGACGTAAGAGAGGGGTTGTCAATCCCTCACGGGTAAAAAGATAAGTAAAATTGTAGTAGATTGGATAAATGGATCTTGCGGGAACGCGAGATAAAATAAATAAAAATTGCAGCAAGGTATTTTCGGTTTTTTGGATTAATAGATCTGAAAATATAGGCAAATAAAAATAGACCGCGAAGGCAAATATAATAAAGAAGAGACCTGGGGGTCGTAGATTTCACTAGTGGCTTCTCTCGAGAAAAATAGCAAATGGTGGGTAAACAAATTACTGTTGGGCAATTTATAGAACTTCAAATAATCATGACGATATCCACGCAATGATCATTATATAGGCATCACGTCCAAGATTAGTAGACCGACTCCTGCCTGCATCTACTACTATTACTCCACACATCGACCGCTATCCAGCATGCATCTAGTGTATTAAGTTCATGGAGAAACAGAGTAATGCAATAAGAACAATGACATGATGTAGACAAGATCTATTTATGTAGAAATAGACCCCATCTTGTTATCCTTAATAGCAATGATACATACGTGTCGGTTCCCCTTCTGTCACTGGGATCAAGCACCGTAAGATCGAACCCATCACAAAGCACATCTTCCCATTCCAAGATAAATAGATCAAGTTGTCCAAATAAAACCCAAATATAGGAGAAGAAATACGAGGCTATAAGTAATCATGCATATAAGAGATCAAAGAAGACTCAAATAACTTTCATGGATAAAAACATAGATCTGATCATAAACTCAAAGTTCATCAGATCCCAACAAACACACCGCAAAAAGAGTTACATCATATGGATCTCCAAGAGACCATTGTATTGAGAATGAAAAGAGAGAGAGGAAGCCATCTAGCTACTAATTATGGACCTGTAGATCTACAAAAGACTACTCACGCATCATCGGAGAGGCACCAATGGGGATGATGAACCCCTCTGTGATGGTGTCTAGATTGGATCTGGTGTTTCTGGAACTTGCGGCGGATGGAATTGATTTCCGTCGACTCCCCTAGGGTTTCTGGAATATTGGGGGTATTTATTGAGCAAAGAGGCGGTGCGGGATGCCATCGAGGTGGGCACAACCCACCTGGGCGCACTTGGGGCCCACGCGTGCCCTGGTGGGTTGTGCCCCCCTCGGGGCACCCCCAGGTGCTTCTCCGGCCCATTGGATGTCTTTTGGTCCATAAAAATTCCATAAAAAGTTTCATTGCATTTGGACTCCGTTTGATATTGATTATCTGCGATGTAAAAAACAAGCAAAAAACAATTGTCACTTGGCACTATGTCAATAGGCTAGTACCCAAAATGATATAAAATGGTTATAAAACATCCAAGAATGATAATATAACAGCATAGAACAACAAAAAATTATAGATATGTTGAAGACGTATCACGGCGCCGTGTAGGGATGTGTGGAAGAGGTGGCAATGTTGTGGGTGAGGTGTGCTTGTGATGCTGGTTGTGGGTACGGACCAATTTAGGCCGCAGTGGGCCTGCAGCCATGCATGATGTCACGACTCACGATCGGCATGCCATCTAGCCGCATGAGAGCTACATCTTGCATTAACAAAGATGAAAGAAGCTCTCGCGTCGAGGGGCTACAGTATCGGCCGACCCGTTACGTGTGGACACACTTAAAAATAACAATTAAAAAGGAGGATAACACAAGGATTGAACCCTAGTCTCTGAGATGTTGTGCATCGCTCCTGCGACTCGGCTAGCGTCGGGTTCTTTCTTAGGTAACTGGTGCAACCATACTTGAGGCGAAAAGATATGGTCTTTCACTGGATTGTCTGGGTTTTTCTGTTTCTGTTTTTCTTTTTTTCCTTTTGTGTTTCCCAATTTTCTTTGTTTTCATTGGATTTTTTGTTGTCTTTCTTCTATTTTCTTCGTATCTTTCTTGGTTTTCACTATGTTTTTTCTTTTCTTTATTTTCTCTTCGTTTTTCTTTGGTTATGTTTCTTTCTTTCTTGTTCTTTATCGGTTTTCTTCAAATACCAAGTTAACATTTTTTAAATACATGGTCAACTTTTTTCTATACACACTCAACTATCTTTTTAAAATTCTTGATTAACCTTTTCAAATACAATTTTAACATGTTTTAATACATGGTTAACATTTTTTGTACATATTTAACATTTTTTAAATGTTTGATTAACATTTTTTGAATACTTGTTCAACATTTTTCTCAAATGCTTTATTAATATTTTTTATATACATGATAAAAAAATTCAGCGTTTTTTAGTACATGGTCAATGTTTTTTCTATACACATTTAACATTTTTGAAGTACTTGATTAACATTTTTAAATATTTATTCAACATTTTTTTCAAATGCTTGATTAAGATTTTTATATACATTATAAAAAATCATCATTTTCTAATACATGGTCAAAAAAATCTATACACATTTTTTACAGTTTCCAAATGCTTGATTAACATTTTTCAAATAGTTGTTCAACATTTTTTCAAATGCTTGCTTAAAATTTTTATATACAAGGTAAATAAATTTCGTCATTTTTTAATACATGGTCAACATTTTTACTATACACATTTAACATTTCCAAATGCTTGATTAAATTTAAAAAAACTTGTTCAACATTTTCTTGAAAAGCTTGATTAACATTTTTTATACATGATAAAAAATCATCATTTTTTAATACATGGTCAAAATTTTGTCTATACACATTTAACATTTTCCGAATGCTTGATTAAAAAATTTCACATACTTATTCAAATGTTTTTCAATTGCTTGATTAACATTTTTTGTGAATACATGATCAATTTTTAATACATTGTTCGTATACGTGATAAACATTTTCTATATACACATTACACTTTTTTAAATGCTTGATCAACACTTTTGAAATGTTTTATATAGATTTTTAATATATATTGAGAATATTTGAAAGTATAATTAAAAGTAAAAAAATAAAGCAAAAAAACTAAAACAGAAAATATAAAAAAACAGGAAAAGGAGGTTGTAGCCTCTTGAGGCTGGGCTGGCCCACCCGGCGCGAGCTTTGCCACTGTCTCACATAAACCTTACATGGGTGGCCCGACGCGATAGGCCTAGCCTGAAGCCCGACGCCAGGGCCGGGCTTGGGACTCACTTTCCCGCCCGCAGACCTGCCCGAAGCCCTGTAAAAGCCCGGTAAAACATGATTTTCAAGTTTTTTTATATAAATATAGGCATAGCATTATAGTATTAATCGTCGGAAATAGTTATTTTATTATTTAAGATACGAAAAGTAGGCATTTTGCCGGGCTACAGGCCAGCCCGGGCTTGGGATTTGGGGGTCGGGCTTTGTGGAACCCGACCCGGCCAGAAGAATGCCCAGGTTTAATCTCTCCTACAATAATACATAGGGGCGCCCGTCTTGCCGAGGGTGGCGTGGGGTGATCTTGCGGTTCCACCCGTTGGTATCAAGCGTCATGTTTGGATGGCTGCATGGTCGCTGGACTTGCGTAAGTTGTGGCCAGGGCAGTGCGGTTGGCCTCCTTCTTGCCCACGGGATGCCGCCAGTGATTGCGCGACGCGGTTGGCTAATAGCACTGGTGAGGCTTCATGACGATATTGGAGGGGTGGTGCCGACGTCCATTTGGGCTCCCATCACGGAGTTTGTGTTGGCTAGAAGCGCTTCTACCCCGTTTGGCATGGCTCATCAATGATGAATACAAATGGAGTCATGGCTCCATTTCAGATGTTGGCAACGGTTAGACCACTCCCTGGATCTGTCAAGGTGGCGAGGCATCGGGCTATGGACGAGAGGTTTGCATTCCACGGGGATCGATGTTGATGATGAGGACTCATCTGGCCATCATTTACCTCCTTTGAGGCATTGCCGAAGAGCTCTTTCCTCAACACTCGCCCTTGTTCCAATCGGTTTGGGAGCGGTAGTGATGGTTGTTGGTTGGGCCGGAGTTGTTACCCAAGGTTCAGTGGATAGTCATGTGCAAATCAGATGAAAAGTTTTGTTGATGAGGACAGCAATACCATTGTTACACCCACAACCCCTGCTACTATACATACTGGACCAATTACTAGAGCTCGCGCACGCCAATTGAATTACCAGGTACTTCCGTTTCTTGGTAACAATTCTAATGTTCATGAGAATATGATGTTGCCTAAATTGGATACATTTGTTTTGCTTACAAATGAAGGGCCTAGCTTGGACAAGAAAGATGTACCTTGGAGCAAGTTCAAGCATGGAGATGATGGCATGCGCAAGGGGAACAAGAACGGCGTTACAAGTGATGATTCCAGGACTTTGAAGCCACCATAATGAGTGCATGAAGCCTTGGACGAAATATACAAGATGTCACTTCATAAATGTCGTCCAAAGGCTATTCTAGGTGTTGCGTCACCTTATTATTGGGCCAGGCCCATGTAATTTTGAAATACTTGATTATAGGCTATTTTTAGAGTCTGTATGTGTGGGGAAACAAGAGTTAGGTTTGGTTTCGGACCCCTCCTCCAAGGGCCACGAAATTCCCCCTCTTCCTCCATATATATAACGCTTAGGGCATCGTTTAGACTTTGGGTTTTGTTTAGATTAAAAGTTCGCCATAGTTGCAACTTCGTGTACTTCGTCTGTGTTCAATGACCAGACCAAGGCGTCACAGAACCCCACCTTGATCAATAAAGCTTTCATCTTATATTCGCAATATCCAGATTGCAATATTAGTTTCTTGCTCGTTCTTCATTTGCTTGCGGGAAATAGACCTTTGTGGTCAGGTTAATCATGCTCCGACGTGGTCAATAACCTCTCGGAGTTGGTTTAGCGATTGTTAAGGAGCGACGTCCTCGCACGTTCGTAGTCGGATCCCCAAGGTCGACTCCCACAGAAAGCGATAGCTTTCTCATCGAAACATCGCAACACCTTCGCCTCTATCAAGTGGTATCAGATTTCTAGGTTGCTTGGTGAGATTTCATAGTTTTTTTTGTAATATCTAGTCTGTTCTTCATACCTATAGTCCACAAAAAAACCACAAAAAAATTAGGGTTAGTTCATCATATCCGAACCAGTCTAAGGCTTTGCATAATCTTTTTTGTATTTGCTTTGTTTAATTTGCAGTTGCATCGTCATGTCTAATTGCTGGTCTTAGCGTCTAGTCTTTTAGAGTTTCGAGTTCTATTCATGGTATTCATGCCGTTGTCGCACCATCATCATCTGCTGCCATATACCACCACCACACCAGTTTCAACATCCGCTGCCATATACCACCACCACACCAGATTCATCATCCGCTGCCATATACCACCACCACCACCACACCAGATACATCGCCGCTGCCATATACCAGCATATATCCCCCACCAATCTGAGTTCATATATACCACATCACCAATCCGAGTCCACATATACAACCGCCTGTCCATAACCAATCCGAGTCCACATATACCACCGCTGCCATATCTTACCATCATATATCCACCACCAATCCAAGTTCTGTTCATATTAGGTTTGTTTTCGACATGCTTCCATTTTCTGATTCGTGTTTCCTTGCCTAAGTAGGTTTCGGAAAAAAATTGGAGACCCCCGGGCAGTTTTTAGGCCAAAATTTCGGCACGCGAAAATATTTTTCCCTATCCTGTTTTTAGGCTTTTCTAAGTCTTTTGAGACACTCGCCATCATAGTGATTTTTTGTCGCACTTTTTCGTCGTCGCTACCCTGATTTCTCAAGAAAACAAATTGTCAAAAAAAATCGTGCGTATCCTGTTATTTTGACTTGGGAAGAGTTTTGAGACACTCGCCATTATAGTGATTTTTTGCAAAAAAAAAGAGCGCAAAAAAAGAGTGATTTTTTTCCAGAGTGTGATTTTCCCTTGTTCCTATGCCGTGTCTTGATTTTGTTAGTGTTCTAGGCTCGCGTCTCTAGTATAGTCTAGCCTAGGACCAGCACAGTACCGTGGTTGAGCGTTTATTCAACTTTGCATCTCTGAATTGATTATTGCTTACCCGTTTTGCTACCATATTATAAGCCTTCCTAGCTCCACATACATCTACGTCGTGCGTTTGACTCTCCCTGGTAATCTCTCTATCCAAGCTTTGAGAGTTTTTTATTATAACGGTTGCCAATCACCACCTGCTGCTTGTAAAAACTGGTAAGAATTTGAGATCGTTTTGATGGACTTGTGACTTTCGACAACACCACAGCCACTTCCTAGTAGTCTATAGGATCATATTCTTGTGTTTTTCTCTTCCTGCTAAACATGGCAGGATCACAAGCTGACGAGACTGACTGGGAGAACATGACGAACAAAGAGTTACATGATAAGTTTCAGCAAATGATGAGTGGACAGGTGGAAGATGTGCTAAACAGATTTGAAGAGGCCATGGAGAATATAGATGGCATTAAGAAGGCGTTCGAAACAAAGCTCGATAACAAGTTTAATGAATTGCTCGCGCTTCTTCCACAACCACTGCCTGCTGCACCTATCGCACCTCTACAGCAACTACAACAACATCGCCTTCGAAATCAAGTGGGACGAGCACTGCGCATTCCCCTTGAGCCTGGTCAAACTTTTGGTGCCGCTGTACATACTATTGATGCTTCTGTAGCTCCTGCTGCTACTGCTGAGGTGGAGGACCATTACGAGGATGAGGTTGATCAAAATCAGAACTACGTGCAACCACCACCACCACCAGGTCGTCCTCATGCATGTCATTGCAACAATAGGGCTGCACCACCACCTCAGGCACGAGATCATGACCATCTTCCTAAACGAAAATTGAATATTCCACCATTTGAGGGTAGATATGTTCCTGATATATATCTTACTTGGGAGTTAGAAACTGAACAACGTTTTACATGTTTACAATATCCTGTGGAGAGACTGTTCCTACTGCTATTTGTGCTTTCACTAGTTTTGCATGTGTTTGGTGGTCTGAACATTGTAGATTATATCCTATTCCATCTACTTGGGCTGCTTTGAAAAATGCTATGCGTACTCGCTAGGTTCCACCATATTATCAACGTGAATTGCTTCAAAAATTGCAGTGTTTGAGACAAGGAATTTTTTTGTAGAAGAATATTATTGGGAATTACAAACTGGTATGATTAGATGTGGTATTGTTGAGGATAATGAAGCTATGCTTGCACGTTTTATGGGTAGATTAAATAAAGAGATTCAAACCATTCTGTAGTACAAGGAATATAATAATATCACTCGTTTATTCCATCTTGCTTGCAAAGCTGAACGTGAAGTGCAGGATCGACAGGCATTGGCGTGAACTAACTTTTCTGCAGGTCGACCTTCATCATGGACACCGCGTGCATCCTCTACTTCCACACGTTCTGCTGCACCGGCACCTCCGTCAGCCGCCACCTCCAACCGTGATACAAGAAAGCAGGCACAACCACCACTGTCTGCCAAGAGCACACCTTCTGGGCCTGCATAGAGCTCTTCTTCATCCATGGCATCAACAGAGCAAACACATGATATTATTTGTCGTCTTTGCAAGGGTGGAGGTCATTATGCGAGAGAATGCCTATCTAAGCGTGTGATGGTTGTTACTGAGGATGGTGGGTATGAGTCCACTAGTGACTATGATGAGGAGACTTTGGCTCTTATTACAAGTGAAGAACACGGTGGAGATGATTCTGATCATGAGACGCAATACATGGCTGCTGAAGATGCTGACAGATATGAATGTTTAGTTGCTCAAAATGTTTTGAGTGTGCAGGTTACACAAGCTGAGCAAAATCAGAGGCATAATTTGTTCCATACAAAGCACTACAAAAAATACACTTCCGTGATGATACGTGTTTGTCACCGTAGGTCGCTTTTTTGTCATGCATGTACATCCATGACAAATTTATGACAAAATCAAGATAGTCATACATGTACTGTCGTAGAAGTGTTCCATGGCATTACCAAAATTATCATCACGGAAGTGTCCACTTCCATGACGATAAATCGCGCATCACAGAAGTGCATTCGTCAAGGGTGACCGACACGTGGCATCCATCGTAATGGAACGCCGTTAAGCTATCGGGTCGGGTTTTGGATCCGATAACCCGTTAACAGCCCCGACCAATGGGGATTTTCCACGTGTAAAATCATCATTGGCTAGAGAAAACACGTGTCGGCTCATCGTTGGGACAGATGTCATCCACTCATTGGATAGGAGGCGCCTATGATAGGTCGACACGTGGCACGGCCCAACAGTGGCCCATTCCGATGAAAAAGGCTGGCCCAGTAAAAATTAGCAGGCCGGCCCATATAAGGCCTACTTGTGTCAGGTCCATTTAAGCCGACGGCCCATACGAGATGTGCCAATTCGGCCCGTTAAAGATTTGACACCATTGCAGCCCATCGTCAGTTCGAGCCCGTTAACAGCCCGCTATATATATGGGCTCAATATCAGCCCGATGAGATTTCGGCCTGTTAACGGCCCATTTAATGGATGGGCCAATTTTCAGGATGTACATCTTTCGGCCTTTTAGCGACCCATTTAAATGTTGGGCTAATTTCCGGCCCGGTGTGTCTTTCAGCCTGTTGACGGCCCATAAATTTGATGGGCCATTTGTAGTCCGACCTGAGTTTCGGCCTTTTAGCAGCCCATTTAAGTGTTGGGCCAATTTCTGGCCCGGTGTCACTTTCAGCCTGTTGACGGCCCATAAATCAGTTGGGCCAGTTGTAGTCGGACCTGAGTTTTGGCCTTTTAGCGACCCATTTAAGTGTTGGGCCAATTCCCGGCCATGTGTGCCTTTCGGCCTGTTAACGGACCATAAATGAGTTGGGCCATTTGTAGTCGGACCTTAGTTTTGGCCTCTTAACGGCCCATGCCCTTCATGGTCCAATACCAGCCCGGTTTCTCTTTCGGCCTGCTAAAGGCCCACAACACAGTTGGGCCGTTTACAATACGACCTGACTTTCGGCCTCTTAGCGGCCCATGCTCTTCATGGTCCAATACAAGCCCGCTGTCTCTTTCGGCCTGCTAAAGGCCTACAGTATAGTTGAGCCATATGTAGCCCAAACTTAGTAACGGCCTGTTAATGGCCCGTGAAATAAATTGGGGCCACCTGTTGCCCGCTTCGATGTCGGCCTGTTAACGACCCGGGAGGTAAGAGGGCCGACCATTAACTTTCGGCCTAGTAACGGCCCATTAACTTAATGGGCCCACTAAAGTTCGTTCATGTCTTTAGGCCAAATTAGATAATTTGAGCCCATTACGACAAGCAAAGGTACGGCATACAGGGAATAACGTTGCACATCTAGAATATATTACAGGAAATTACATCCACTAGGCAATCAAAGATTGATGCCAGTGCAAATAAATGAGCAGAACCTAACCATCTACAACGTCACAATCTACAACCTCAGCACAGATGACGCCCATAAGTATGTGGGCAAGTTCTTGCTGCTTTGCCACACTGTCTCTGAAAACATTGATCAGTTGTTGTGTCACACGACTCTGCACCTCTGATTCATCCACCATTTCCATCATTGCTTCAGCCATTAATTGGTTCACAAACATACATTTACTCCGTCGCATTCGAGACAGAGGATACTGAACAGATTCAGATGGCGATTTTGGCAGGCTTGTATTATTGATAGTGGAGAGTGTCTTGACCACTGCATCAAAACATAAATTAGGACGGGAACCAAACGGATTAATCATGAGTTATTGCCATATTACCTGGCCTAGATTTACTGGAAAGAAACAATGGGGTTGCCTTGCTGTTTTCAGAGTTTGTCTTCTTATCTTCAGCAGCCTGCACAAAATTAACACACTAGCATTACTATCATTGGCCAAGTCAGATAATAGGAAAGCAATATTGACACAATGAACGTTTGGGCAACTAGCCTACACCAAATTAACACAATATGGCACAGCTATCATCAGCCAGGTAAGGTAATACGAAAGCAACATTGACACAATGAATGAATGGGCAACCAAAGAAGCACTACAATTCAGTAATGTGCGTGATATGAGATAGCACATTCATGCAGCTCAGTACGCAAAACTACCAGGCAGTTTTCCTTACAAAAATCAACATTGGCGCCTTTAACATTTTGCTACAACTAATTTTAGATCAGATAAAGGTTAGATTTAGGCCGATTAACAAAATACATGCTGATGTAAAAATATAGTGATATACAACATGTACTTACATCAGCACTGGAGCACAGAGAATTCCCACAAGATATTTTCCTCGAATACGATCCCAATGGAGGAAGTCTTGTATCGTTTAACCTTATTTTCTAAAAGAGAGACGGGTAAGAAACATGTAGAAAATATGATCAGAATGCTATAAAATTTCATGATGCGAGGATACGCACACGCTTCTTAGAATGGAGTTGACATTCTTTTGCTAGACTGGAGCGGACTAGTTCTTTGGCCACTGGAATCTGCTTATTATCAGTGGGAGTTGGGTTTCTCTGTGCTGGAGCAGTATCTATGAAAAATGGAGTTGGTTTATTATCTCCTGGCGTTTGGATCTTTTGCAAAGACCTGGTTTGTATACCTTCAGATTCTAACATAGCCATCTTCCCCTTGCATGCCTTATATAGAAGAATGGTGATTTAGTTATAAAACATGCTACAACAGAGATGGAATAGGTACTGAAGAATAGAAAGGCATGACATATTGATATGTATTCACTCCATCCGGAAATAAATGGATGGGTCTAGGCGTATTTCAGTTCTAGATACATCTAGTTTTATCCATTTCTACAACATTTAATCCGGATGGAGGGAGTATGATGTAAGAGCTAGGGATACGATAGGACAACATAGTAAAAAAACACTGAAAAACCCACTACAGAACCAAAGTATTCAAACCCACTGATATGAGATAGTACACTCATGCAGCTCAGGATGCAAAACTACCAGGCAGTTTTCCTTGCAAAAATCAACATTGTGGCCTTTAATCATACATTTTGCTACAACTAAATTTAGATCAGATAAAGGTTGGATTCACGCCAATTAACAAAATACATGCTGATGTAAAAATATAGTGATATACAACAGGTACTTACATCTACATTGGAGCACAGAGAATTCCTGCAAGAATCTTTCCTCATAAACGATACCATTGCAGAAAATCTTCTATCTGTTAAGCTTATTTTCTAAAAGAGAGATGGGTAAGAAACATGTAGAAAATATGATCAGCATGCTATAAAATTTCATGATGCAAGGGTATGCACACGCTTCTTAGAATTGAGTTGACATATTTTTGCTGGACTGGAGCGGACTAGTTCTTTGGCCACTGGAATCTGCTTATTATCAGTAGGAGTTGGGTTTCTCTGTGCTGGAGCAGTATCTTTAAAAACTGGAGTTGGTTTATTATCTCCTGGCGTTTGGATCTTTTGCAAAGGCCTTATTTGTAACCCTTCAGATTCTAACATAGTCGTCTTCCCCTTGCATGCCTTGTATAGAAGAATGGTGCTTTAATTATAAAACATGCGGCAGCAAAGAGATGGAATAGGTACTGAAGAATAGAAAGGCATGACATATTGACATGTATTCCCTCCATCCAGAAAAAAATGGAAGGGTCTAGGCGTATTTTAGTTCTAGATACATCCTTTTTTATCCATTTCGGCAACATGTAATCCGGATGGAAGGAGTATGGTGTAAGAGCTAGGGATACGACAGGACAACACAACAAAAAAACACTAGTTGAATGTAAAACTGTATGCTAGCAGAGTACATACAGAAATAACTAAGGCAACATACACGTGTATGATTGGGAAAATAAGATGGCATTGCAACAGAGCACTAGAACAGCACTTTAATGTAAAAAAACATGGTATGGTAGACAGATGAAGTACATACTAATGAATAACAATGCATAAGATATTCAGAAGCATGATGTCCAAATTAAGCAGATGGCATTGCGATAGAGTAGAATGACAATACTTAAATTTGAAAACATGTTATCATGAATGGAATAGGTACTGAAAAACAGGAAGGCATGACATATTTACATGCATGATCAGCATTCTAAGCACATGGCATTGTAACTGAGTAGATACACTCCAGGGCATTATATGCATGTTGTACCCATATCACAGGCCAAGTTAGAGCAAGGACCTTGTGGGGTGAATAGGATTCGTCATCTTTCTGCAAGTCTTCTGAAGAACTGCCTTTACATGTTCCATCATATTGGGTATCATTGACATCAAGTTTATTGGCCTTTACATTGCTTCGTGAGGTTCTTCTGGATATAACAGTGTGTGCAATTATATCTGACATGCATGGAAGACAACCAGTAGTTAGATTTATGTAATGAGTGCCTGTAGGAGACGACAAAAATAGTAGGACTGGGGTTAACTAGCAGCAACAAGTCTCATAAACTAAAGGGAGAACACAGATGAAAGCTACAGAATATGTATCGTTTGTACTCGAGATTAACTAGATGGCACATAAAAGTATTAAAGAACAACATAGGAAATACTAGAAGTGGTATAATACTATAATCACTAGCCTGTGGGATAGCATTGGCTGATGGATGATAACTATGGAACAGTGTTACCTAAAGAACAAGTATCTTAGCTGAACTATGGAACAACGTTAACTCCTAAACAAGACCCGTAAGAGATCAGCATGAATATACCGTGAAATGTGATGATCTATTTTGCATGCTTAGATGAATAAAAAAGCCATAAATGTTGCACACAAGTAAGATGAGGGTACAACCTATCTGGCTGCCATCCATAGGAGTGAGCATCATGTGCTGACTTGTGGATGGCCCTGCAGTTGTTGTGGTTGTGCATGTCGGGCACGCGCATTCGATGCAGGGAACTATTGAGTGGGGACTATAGCTCCCTTCTGGTGTATGCTTCCCTTGTTGGAGCAGCTGTGGTGAGTTAGAAGACGGTGTGTCTGAAGATGCAGATAACGCATAATGTTTAGAACGACATATCTCTTTGATCTGAAGAAATACACAAAGAGATCAACAGCAAGGTATGTGAGTGGTCACACGTCTGTTGACTTAAGACTAAATTGGGGTCACACTATTTTATTTTATTTTGGTACTGCCCGATCTACGCCGGATGGTTGGCCGTCTTGTGCCTCCCGGCTGACACTGTTCGGAATCTTCCCCGAAGAGCCAGCGACCAACGACAGAGCAGCCTGCCTCCGCCATCTGTGGCCCCGGCCAAAACCCCTCTCCCCGCCCCACCGCACTGCCGTGGTTGCGCCGCCCCCGGGCCAATCCACAAAGACTCCTCGTCATCCAGATCCGGCGGCGGCAGTACCTTCAACCCACGACTCTAAAAGATAGCCATCTAAGTGCTGCTTCCACGGCGAACTTTGCGGCCCCGCACCCTTACGTTAGACACCAGCCAACCGGCAGCCTAGGAGCTCCACCGCCTCGAGGGGTGCTGCTTCCCATTGCAAATCGATTGGCCCAGAATAAAAATTCAGACAACTGACGCCTAAATAAAGTGATTTGAGATGAGGGTGCGACCTATCTGGTGGCATGGTGAAGTAGGCAGGTCCAGCTGCCAAGTCGGTGAGGCCGGCGCGCTTGCGGTGGCGACCGGCGGCAGGGAAAGAGCGATGTCGCGACGGTCGACGGCTACGCCGAAGCAGCGCTAGGACTCTGGACGGATCCAAAGTTGGAGCCGCTCCGGTGCCGTGAACAACGGCAGGGGTGAATCGGCTCCGGTACGGTTCACGCGGCCGTCGTCGAGGCAGCACCAGTAGCACGGAGTAAGAGGCGCACGGCCCAGTGCACGACGGCAAATGGACAGCGTCTCCGACATTAGGGAGGAGGGCGGCTGTGAAATTGGTGCGGTGGGGGCGCCATGGAGGTGGGGCTGAGGTTTCGTGGCTCGGGAGAAGGGAGCTTCCCAGGGAGAAGGTGATTTGGCGCCCACGAGGTATAAATGGGGGCGGGCGGGGGAAATTGGGAGGGGAGTGGAACCATGTCTTACAGACGCATTTGTCTGAAATGTGATGGGGAGTTACAGTTCTACCCTTGCCTATAGGCTTCTCGGCTTGGGTCTGTGTACTAAGGGTCGGGGATAGTAGAGTAACTTTGCTTCTCTGGGCGGGAGCGATTTCGGGCGAGGAGGGCGTGTTTTGAACTATAGTGGGCGCGGGCGATTTCGGGCGAGGAGAGCGTGTTTTGAAATAGTGGGCGCGAGCTATTTCGGGCGAGGAGAGCGTGTTTTGCCGACCATGGTTTTTGAATTATTCGGCACATGTCATTTTGGCCGAGGAGAAGGCGCGCTTGGATGAAGTTACGAACCTACCCTGATGTACAACGGGCCAATTGATGCGTGTCCCACATAGGACGGTAATTTCGCGTCTCCCATTTATTTGCTCAGGCGAATTCCACTGAGCAGAGAGGATGTTTAACGGTTCGTTCAAATTTTGGGAGAACGAGCATCCACGTCTACCTTACCAAGTCGATTCGGATCAAATTTTGAAATATTAGCTTGCCACTTCTTTTTTAGATGGAGAGATGATGCTCAGGAGTAATGTGTTTTTACATGCTCGTTGCTAGCGATTTACTATATGACAAATATTTGACCCACTCAAAAACGCGAATCAAACCCAAAATGAAATATCACGATTCAATGAAATAGCTCGTTCAGTAGGTCAAAATAGTGAACTAAATCCAAAATTGGACACCTCAATCGAGTAGCATGTTGTACAGTATTATAGTACTCCATGAACATGTTGAAAGTCAAATTAATGAACTTGTTTGATATACGCATATATCCGTTCATGTGTGGATTGCAGACAACATGTTCTCCAATTTAAATATTTGAATGCAAGTTTATATCGAAACATGGTTTATATCAGTCTTTGATGCATAAAACATGACTTCCCCTCTCCCGGACTCCTGTTCTCTCTCTCTCTCTCTCTCTCTCTCTCTCTCTCGCCGACAATCTTCAATTCTGTCGCACACATCCGACACAAAAACCTTGTTCGTCCCTCTCCCTTTCTCTCCATCTCTCTCTCTCTTTGTGTGTGTGGGGGGGTCTTTCTAGTTCGCATGCATATATACACCATCTATAGGTCTCTCTCGCACACTATGTATGATACTCTAGCTAGTCCAAGCTAGATATCTTGGGTGCACTCATCGTACGCACACAGATTCCTTGGCTATTTGCCTGTAACTCTCTCACGCACCACTATGTCGTCTCGGAACTCTTCCCCCCTCTCTCAAACTCTCCATCCACCTGGGTCACACATACACATGCATATCTCACTCGCACTCGATAGGCCCATCTAAAACTCTATCTCCCCCCCTCGTTCTCTCTCCATCTCACATGCACACACACACAATCTCATGCCTAGCTAGCCAAGTATGATGGTCTCTCACTCAATTATAGGCACACGCAGTCCCCCCTATATGTATATGACTAGCTACTCTTAGTCTCCATCATAAACATGTGCATGGTCTATCTCGGTTTCTCTCGGGGCATCTCTCTATCGCGCACGCACTCCCTTGATCTGCCACCCATATAGTCCCCTCACGACCTCGATGGGATCTCTCTATCACAAACACACCCTCTCTCCCTCCTCATGCGTCCATGCCATCCATGTGTCCCTCTCGACCTTTGTTCCTTGTTGGCCACACCTCTATTGGACATGTGCTACAGGGGTGTCTCTCTCCGTTGCAAACAATCACACACTAGCTATCTTCGTGTATCTCCTCGCCTCGCTTTTCCATCTCGGAGATGCATGCGTGATATGTTCGCATAAGAAATGAAAAAACACACACTCTTTCTCTAATTTATCGTTTGTTGTCACTTTATCTTTCACACACATACTCTTTTTGCACACTTACTCATTCTCCTTCACACGCACTTGATCTGTCTCGACTGAGGCACTCTCCTCGGTCCATAGCATATAGATTTATTGAAAAGTCAAACATCACAAAGTTTGACCATGTACGTGGAGAAAAAGAATTACATCTAGTACGGCAAACATATGCCATTAGATTCACCATGAGATGTAGTTTTGTATGATGTATCTTTGGTATTGTACATATAAATAACATTTGCGTAAACCTGATCAAAGTTTCCAAAGTTTGACTTCTAAAAATTTACATGCACTGCATTATCGAGTGGATGGAATATCTCTTTCCCCCTCTCAGCCATCTGATGCACCACTCAGCCTTATCGGAGCTCCTCAATCTCTCTCAAACTTTATTGGTCAGTTTGGTTCATGACCTGACCCTCATGCCTTGATGGCCGGTACTGCCTGGTGTGGACGTGAGATGTAAAATATTTCTGCCTGGCCAGGCTTGTGTGGTGCTGAAGCGTTTGGTTCATGCTTGGGCCAGGCAAAGCATCAACGTCCCATCAATCAATCCATGCATCAATTATTTAATGCTAATATCCATCCATGTTGCTGTTAGCCTCGTGGCCACACGACCAGGCACGACCAGGCGTTCGAAATCGGTCGCCTGGGCCAGGCTACTTGTAGTGTCTGGAGTTCAGCCAGGCTAATTAAAGTGCAAGGGAACCCAGGCCAGGCGGGATTTCTTTTTCACAGGGTAGCAACCAAACAAGCATGCATGAAATCCAGCCACAACCCCAGGCCAGGCAAAAGATGCTCAGGACGCAAGCCAAACTGGCCTTATATCTCCCTGGTTCACACATACACATGTCTCGCTCATGCTATACATATAGACCCATCCAACACTCTCCGCCCTTGTTCTCTCTCCATGTGACACGCACCCCCCTAAATACCATAATCCCTCAATCCATCATAGGCGCAAGCACTCCCCCCTCCTAAGTATGATTATCTCTTACTAGCCAACAGGAACACACGTATTGTCTCCTTCGATCCATACATCTATCTCGATATCTCTCGGGGCATCTTCTATCGCGCACACACCTTATCACTCGATCTCCCACCCATGTAGTCCCATCACGATCTCCAGGGGATGTCTCTATGACAAACATACACTCTCTCCTCCCCATGTCTGCATTTTCTCCGTACGTCTCTCTCGACCTCTCTCCCTTGTTTGTCAGACCCCTCTTGGCCACGTGCTAGGGGTCTTGCTCTCTCGGTTCCAAACAACCACACACTATCTCCTCACCTTGCCTCCGTTGTCGAAGATGCATGTGTGATATGTTTGCATAAGACACACACGCTTTTTCTCTACTTTTATCGTGTGTTGTCCATGTCTCTTTCACACACGCGCACACACTTTTTTCACTCTCTCTCTCTCTGTCTCTCTCTCTCTCTCTTGTTAGGGACTCTGTCACGTCCATAAGCATATGGATGTTTTGAAAAGTCAAACCTCAGAAACGTTTGACCAGGTATATGTGGAGAAAAACATTTACATCTGGAAGGATCATTAGATTCATCACAACATGTACTTACTTCATACTATCATTTATCTTTGATATTGTAGATATAAGTAATTTCTTTATAAACTTGGTCAAAGTTTCAAAAGTTTGACTTAACAAAATGTTGGAACTACATTATCAAACGGAGGGAGTAGCTCTTTATCTCTCTCTCTACTATCTCTCACGGGCCTCCCCTCTCACTCGAACTCTCTATACTGACGGATTATACGCTCACTGTGTCAGCGTATAGCTCCATATATTGTTTAGTTGACCGGTCAACCAATCCACATGCTGCCTTGTCAGCTCGTGTTCTGTATCTTCGTGTGCTGGCCCATGTGGCAGTGGGTGAAAATAAGTAAACTAGAGGCCCATCTGACACGCGGTGAAGTAAACAAAGTTGAAACCACTTGGGGTAGCACCCCGCACGCTAGTAAATTGAGGGCGCATTGAGGACAAACTTCTTGCGCGCGAAGGACGCACTCGCGCACAATTCACCACTGCGCGGCGGCATGCACAGAAGGACGCACTCGCGCACACCCAGCACACAACACACACCAGCACACGTGTACACATCTAGGAGTAGAAGGCCGTGGAAAAATCTAGCGCGATGGCCGCTGTCGGAGCCGTCCACCCAATCTTGGTGTTCCGTGCAATGCACGGGCATCTACGCACGGGAAATTATGTCGAACAGGGCTAGTTGTAAGCAGGCTAGCTCTATAGCCATGATGATAGTGACTGCAGACGGTGAGGCTGACTATGGTATGCCGAACATGACGCCTATACTTAGGTGTCATCTCCAGCGCAGGGTCTTGTCACTTCACTGTGAGGAGCAGCACGTAATAATTTGACCAACGGTGGTACAGTGCTAGTACTCCTACTACTACATTGGTAGTACTACTACTAGTACTAGTAGCACCACCGTCTGGATTTAGGAGTACTACCACGTCCACCGGCACCGAGGAACGTCTCCAAGTAGTATTGCTTGAGGCCGCTAGGGCGAGGGGCCGCTTGGACGACAGCTTTGTCTCCTGGTTCGACGAGGTCCTCGTCGGTTTCCTCGACAAGTTCATCGTCGTCAAGAAGCTTGCGGACGACTTTGACGTAAGCCTCCAGCCGATGCGCCCAGGCTCTGCGATGCCCGCCACCCTCAACAGCCACTATGGTAACAACCTCTTCGACGCACTGGTGGCCATGCGACTGCTCGCCGTCGCGCCGGAGAATGTCCACCTCGAGGTCGCGCTCGCCGCGCAGCGCCTGGTGCAGCAAGACACCATTGACATAATCACCCATGTCTACACGCAAATCGTCCACAAGGACCACTACATGCAAGAGGAGGACGATAGGACGCTGGCCTTCTTGGAGCGCAGGGCAACCTTGGACGGCACTGTTCAGAAGCACATTGAGCTCGCCGCCAACGCCGCTGCTCCTCACACGTCGGTTGGTGACCCGGCGCACTAGGGCATGAGGATGTCGTTGAACGTTGATGGATCCGTATGTATTTTTATCTTTTCGTCAAATCCATGTAGTAGTATATGATACTACAGTAATTATCTTACCTTTCGCATCAACTTCATAATTTTCGTATGTACTCCATGCATGAACGGCGCCAGAACCAAACTTCTCATTACTCTAGGCAAAATCGTTATTTTCTATCTATCGGTCGTGCCATGGAGCAGAACCAAATTTTACAAGTTACGAGTTCAAAAGGAAAAGTCTACCGTGTTCGCGTTGCACCCCCACACGGTTGGTCCGGCACGTCGCTCAAGCGGGAATGCATGCGGTGTTGCATTTTCACTTACAACTGGGACCACAGTTGAGCAAACCGACTATCGGCAAACCCCCACCCCGCCCACCGTGCGATGGCTGAGAAAACAGGAGGGAGAAGAGATGGCTGTAGCATGGACTCCAAGAAAATTGGTGTCGGATGGGACTCGTGTGGGTGGCGTGTGCCGTACTGCTAGATGTGAATGCTACTGAGTTATGGCCCATGCCACCCCACTATATCGAGCCTATATCGAGGTACATAGAACAAATTTCCTGCAGTCCGTGCTCAGCCCTCCTCTATCTCTCTTCTCAGCCAGCCAGTGGACGCGCGGAGCCCATCGTCTATTTGCTCACATGCGGCCCCACATGTCAGTGAAAACGCAAGAGGACCCACTGAACCTGCACATCTTTCACCTCGACGTGCCGGTGATGAAAAACAAATCCAATAAAGATCTTCGGTGGCCGCTTTTGGAGTTACTCAAGAGTAGTAAGATTCTATTTACAGTTTAACCCAAGATGCACATCTCGTGGCTTCAACTACCACTCTATTTTCTTTCATGACACGACCTAGATGCTGGATGTCCCACGTGTCGGCAAAAGGAGGAAGAACCCGACCAAATCTTCGGTTCTGCTCTCGGATTAGACTAGTTGTGCTAAATTAAAAATTTTATTGTGTACTCCCTCCGTTCCAAAATACTTGACTTCCATTTGTCCAAAAATGGATGTACCTATATACTAAGACATGTCAAGATACATATATATTTTGACAAATAGAAGGCATGTATTGTGCAACGGAGGGAGTAGAATGGATGCAAGTTTTTGTATTGGGAAGAAGAGTACATCCATATATTGATAGAGCGCAATTTAGTAGATGTTCTATCACTTTTAGCTAGCACAGACGCAAGATCGAGCCTCCGCAGATCAACAATGAATGCATCGAGAAGGCACTAATCCAACTTGCAGGAGTAGTAAAATGTATTCTTGTGGTTCTTGTTTTCTTTGGTCTTGCTTTTCTAGTCAAAATTATCGTTGGAGTCCGTGCAAAACGGAGGTGCGTTTGGGGCCGTGTGTTGGAGTTGGCCTTACAAGTGGGACCGCAGTTAAGGAAACTGACTATCGGCAAACCCCCACCTCGCCCGCCGCGCGATGGATGAAGTTAGAGAAACGACGAGGTTGAAGAGGTTTCTCTAGCACGGACTCCAAGAAATAATATGGTGTCAGATGGATGTCGTGGTGGTGGCATGTGCCGTACTCCTGGACGTGAGTGCTTGTTCTGGCCCATGCCACCCTACTACTCCCTACTACTTACTCCTACTATATAGTACTAGTATCGAGGATTCGAGGTGCTGGTCACGTACAGCGAACACATTAACATATGGCTACAGTAAAAACACCCGCCCGACGCACGAAGCATCTGAAGCTAGTACAAATAGTATACTACTATTGTTGATTGGCCTCATCCGATAACCTGTTGCAATGCACGTACAATTATGTATTCGGAAAATATTTTTTGCCTCGTCGCACCACTCACTCAGAGAAGCGACTCGAAAGCCATTCATAAATTTAGTAAGTTTATCACACGCATATCATTTTATTCCATACAACAGGTCATCAACCCACATCGACAACGAGGATACATTATAAATACTAAAGTTTTCACCACACAAAAAATAACAAGCAATGAAATGAACTTCAACTCAACCATTCCTCGGTGTTGGAAACGCTTGCTTTGAAACACAAGTGATTCTTTGGGACGGGCCATCGATTGTCGATCTGGAAACCAACGCAGGATTGATCATCTAGGCCGAAGCGGCCTACTATATCCCTACCAGGGTAGGGAACCACACAAATGTCCGAGGTATAGACACAGTTGCTTCTCATACATGTGTCAACAGCAGTTGGATCGCCTTTCACCATCATCGGATAGTTTTGTCCAAGGAAGAGCGAGTTTTCTCCAAGACTATCAATTCTGTACCAGGGAGAAGGAGTTGGCGCTAGCACACTAGTATCCATCCTGAATACCATGCAATGGGTGTTGGAATAGGTCCGGAGAGTGCGACCATGGGAGACACCTTCTTCCTTAGCAGTAACATCATCAGTGGGTTGTATACACACAAGAAGAGGTGATCCATCGGAATTAGTTGCCAGGCGCCACAGAGTATATGGGCGCTGCTCGTGATCATCACCATCGTCATGTCCCCCTTGGTTATAAAAATTTTCAAGTATAGGTGGTGGGATGTTCACAGGACCTTGGAAACACAAGAAGAAGGTTAATTAGTAAAGGGAAACTTGCTAACCCGCATGCATGTGGATGAAACAATTATAATTATGGTGGAAGACAAACGTTCCGAAACTATGAGGATGCCATGCAAAAACAGTGCCACGAGTGGTGGCAGCAAACACAAGGCGCTCGTATTGAATTGCATCACAGTACTCATCTGTGTACAGAAACTGATTTTTGAGCAATATCCATCGAGTGAAACCATCAAGGAAGGCAACAAGCTTGTCGAAGATAGCAACAACATCATAGTTTCTGTAATTCCAAGAGCGGTTGGGAACTCGACAAATTGCTATCTTCCGTAGAATACAGTCACCATGATTGTATTTGAACATGCGTACATTACCAGTGTGCTCAACCTCTGGGCAGTGTGCTGAGATTTTTGGAAGTGGAACCCGGTGACGAGTGTACACATTCACAAGTTCCCACTCGCAATTGGACCCAATGTAAACAACCCAATCTCCATTTGCGCCCGCCCAAGCCTTGCCCTCAAGCGATGGCATCTTAACATCATACATATCATTATCAAGCGGCATTAACTTACACAGGGCGAGGCCTCTGTCGTGCCGGCGCCAGTCATCATCAGGGTCACGGCGAAGAAGATAGGGGAGATCAAACCGCTCCTTGACTCTTGGGTTCTTTGTAATGATGTTATTAGTTGAGTCGAGAATGGGCTTGAACGCACCTGCCATGCTAGCCGAGGTGATGACGTCGCACCGATCAATGAGTTCCTCCACCATGTCATCTTTCAGATCGGGGCAAGAATAACGGGGTCATTTTCGTCCTGTTCCCTCCATGGAGAAGACGATCGAACAATGGCAGAAGAAAGGGTGAAGGGCTGAAGGAAAATGGAGGAGGGAGAGGAAGAGCGTGCGACAGCAGTTCCAAATCGAGAGGGAAAGGCGAAGAGTCGGTGGACGGTTGCGAGTTTTCCACGGTTCACGAAGAGGCGCCCCGGCCTACACGTCCGTTCGGAAATACTCCTACTACTCGTCGTCGTCTCACTGATATGTTGGAACGGGACCACATGTCAACGAAACATGGTGTGTAATTTCTCGTGCAAAATGCGATCTGGCCGCGTTGGCCCAACGTGCCGCATTAGTTATCGACCTTTATTTTTTTAATGGCGTGCCGCTTAGTTTTGAAGCACGACTAACTGGTACTGTACGCAGAGAAAATATAAACTACTCTACCACTACTCCACCTCTAGTACTAGTAGTATAAAAAAGATATATAGGCTGAAGCTTGAGCGCTTTCTTGCTAAGGGCTGCCCACTTGCTTCTCACACTACCACCCTCTCTCCAGATCTAAAAAAGACGGCCCCTCTCTCCCTCCTCACTGGTGGTCACAGATCCGCCGGGGGAGAAAAGGACGTGCAACGTTGACGCACTCGTCGTCGACGAGCGAGGTCACGCACTGACCACAAGGCCATCCTCTCAGACCTAGCGCCCGCGCGGGATGGCCTCCGTCCCCAAGCTCGCTACCGTAGTGTGTGCGGAGGACGACGACCACAAGCGAAGCCACTTCCCGCCGACCCTCAGGTATGCTACCTCTTTTCGAACCATAACCTTGTTCTATTGCCCCATCTGCCACGTCGTTGCATGTGGATCTTTTTCCACTCCACCATCTTCCCAATTTGCTATCCTCTGCTCTGCTGGCCACGCAGACGAAAACCATAATTTGCACTACTAAGGAAACCCTACTTCATGCAGACTAATACATGTCTGGGTTGAATAAGGAAAGGAAGGGAGACTGTACTATCCAAGAGAGTAGGCATCGAACCCGCATCTAGGTTGAAAAGGGGAAAATCAGTAGCTAAGGAACGAGTCTCGTGTCTCTTGGTTGAAGAAGGGTAGAAAGGCATGACAACGCAATAGAGAATGACCAGGTCAATCGGTTTGTTGTCCTCGCATAGGAAATGGGCTGTAAATTATTTGAAATAATGGCAGATGGGATGTATGCTGTTTACCATAGATTTGAGGCTTTCCACAGACGGCTTGTATACTGTTGGATGTCCATCCAACGGCCGTCGTGCTTCTTCAATCTCTGCTCTTCCTGCTCCAGCCGCTCAATCAAGCGCCGGCGAGACTGCCTGCTCCCTCCTCCCCGTGGCCGGCTGTGCTGCCGCGTAAGCCTCACCGCCCCACCGTACTCCCATCGCTGGCCTAGCCATCCCTCTACTCACCCACACCTGCTGTTATTCTCCGGCGACAGCAGACGAACCAGTAAACCCTCGTACAGCCGTACTCCCCTCCGCGTGGGAAACAAAAACAATGGCCGAGTCTTCCCTACCTCCGCGTCGCTCCCTTCCTAGGCCTCGCCGCCGTCCACCGCCCTGGTGCTCTCGGCGTGGCGTGTTCAGCGTGGTCAACGACCGACATGCATCTGAAGTGGACTGTACGTGGAGAGGCTGACAGCTGGGTCCATGGCCTCATGCAAGGAAATGCCTCCTTATTACGCACAAAATAATGATTTCCTCCACCTGACATCTGGGACCCACCGAAACGGCGTCTGTATTTCGCGAAAAAAACGTTACCGCCGCTGACAGCTCGGACCCACCAGCTATATCTTCGCACGCAAGGAAGTGCCTCCTTATTACGCACAAAAAAATGAATACTCCCCCTGCTAGCTGGGACCCAGTATAGTGGGCCTACTAAGTTGACGGGGACGAAGGGCTTTGTCAACTTAGTAAATATGCATGATTCTAGCTCGACTGACCGTACGATGTCCATCCAATGGCCGTAGTGCTTCTTCAACCTCTGATCTTCTTGCTCCAGCCGCCCAAAGCAGCGCCGGTCGTGCCGCCTGCTCCTGCCTCCCGTGGCCGGCTGTGCTGCCGCGGAGGCCTCACCGCCCCCATACTACTCCCACCGCTGGCCAGGCCATCCCTCCACTCCACTCACCCACACCCCCTGTTATTCTGCGGCGACGGCAGCGCAACCGAACCAGTGAACCCTCATACTCCTCTCCGCGTGGGCATCCACTGCCGCGTCTTCCCCGGCTCCGCGTCGTCCCCTTCCTAGGCCTCGCCGTTGTCCACCGCCGTGGTGCTGTCGGCGCAGCATGGTCAATGTGGTCAACGACCGAATTCCATTGAAAGAATACTGTACGTGGAGAGGCTGATAGCTGGGTCCACGGCAGCCGCAAGGAAGTGCCTCCTTATTACACGGAAAATAATTATTCCTCCACCTGACAGCAGGGACCCACCGGACGCCCACCAGTATATCGCGAAAAAACATTTGCCCCTGACTGCTGGGACCCACTCGACGGGCCACCATATTTCACGAAAAAATGGTCCCCCTGCTGTCAGCTCGGACCCATCGGAAGTGCCTCCTTATTACGCACAAAAAAATGAATACCCCCTGCTAGCTGGGACCCACCTTGGCAAGAGGCTGACTTGTGGGCCTACTAAGTTGACGGGGACGGAGGGCTTTGTCAACTTAGTCAATATGCACGATTCTAGCTCCAGTGACCGTACGATGTCCATCCAACGGCCGTAGTGCTTCTTCAACCTCTGGTCTTCTTGCTCCAGCCACCCAAACCATCATCGGTCGTGCCTCGTGCTCCTGCCTCCCGTGGCCGGCTGCGATGCAGCGGAGGCCTCACCGCCCCCTACTACTCCCACCGCTGTCCAGGCCATCCCTCTACTCACCCACACCCCCTGTTATTCTGCGGCGACGGCGGCCTCACATCGCAGTGAACCAGTGAACACTCGTACTCCTCTACGCATGGGCATCCACTGCCGCGTCTTCCCCGGCTCCGCGTCATCCCCTTCCTAGGCCTCGCCGTCGTCCACCGCCCTGGTGCTCTCAGCGCGGCGTGGTCAACATGGTCAAGGAACGGCTTCCATCAAACGTGGACTGTACGTGGAGAGGTCAAGCTGGGTCCACGGCTGCAGCAAGGAAGTGCCTCCTTATTACGTGCAAAATAATTATTCCTCCACCTGGCAGCGGGGACCCACCGGACTGGCCACCGTATTTCGCGCCCCTGACTGCTGGGACCCACCAGCTACATCTTCACACGCAAGGAAGTGCCTGACAGTCGGGACCCACCTGGTCGAAGCGTATGTAGCGTTGTCATTCTGGTCGCGAACGTGTACGTACATATATACTGGTGGATGTAGAGGCGCGCATGTGTCGTAGTAGAGGCGGCCAAGGTGCAATAAAGAAAATACGGCCACGTATGTGTACATATGGGCGGGGTCTCGAATGCCTACTCGCGCATATGTACGGCGAGGGCTCGTTGACATGGCTGGGTCGGAATGGAGAAACAGCGTCGTCGTCGTGTTCATGGGGAGGCAACGGAATGCGTCGTGTTCATGGGGAGGCAACGGAATGCGTCGTGTTCATGGGGAGGCAACGGAATGCGTCGTGTTCATGGGGAGGCAACGGAACGCGTGGGAGCCAACCGGCTGGGTCGGAACGGAATGCGTGGTCATGTTCATCGGGAGTGCTTGGACGGAACAGGCGATGGAAACGAGGCCTGGCGTACTGCACAACGGAGGAAACGGACCTCCTACGTTCGGAATGGGGTCCTGTTGATCGGGAGGGGTCTGGCGTACTGCAAAACGGAGGAAACGGACCTCCTACAGTCGAAACGGGGGTCCTGTTGATCGGGAGGGGTGTGGCGTACCGCAAAACGGACGAAACGGACTTGTATTGGAGCGCTACGGTCGAAACAGGGGTCCTGTTCATCGGGAGGGGTGTGGCGTACCGCAAAACGGGAGTCCACGGGATACTGTTCATCTCCACCGTCGACCCCCTCCAGCCTCCACGAGCTACTGTTCATCCACCGTCGACCTCCTCCAGCCTCCACCTGCGACTGTTCATCCACGGGCTCCTGTTCATCCAGCCTCCACCACGCGCTACTCCACCGGCTACTGTTCAACCAGCCCTCTCCACGGGCTCCTGTTCAACCACCCCTCCATGGGCTACTGTTCATCCTGCCCTCCACCATCTACTGTTCATCCTGCCCTCCACGGGGTGGTCCTGTTCATCCATCCTTCCACGGGGTCCTGTTCATCCAGCCCCAACCGGCTCGATCGATCGGGGTCCTGTTCATCCAGAGGCAACACCACGGGGTCCTGTTCATCCACCCCCACCAGGAACTGTTCATCCAACCCCCCCCCCCCCCGGCAACGCTCACTGTTCATCCAGAGGCAGCATCGATCGACTTCAGGTAGCAGCAGTAGCGAAGGAATCGCTCGATCGGGTTCAGTTAACAGCCATCGATCGATCGCTCGGGTTCAGAAACGCGTAGCCTGCAGTGCAATCGCTCGGGTTCAGTTAGAGCCCAACGCCTCGCTCGGGTTCAGTTAGAGCCAAGGCCTCGCACACACGCGCGTACGTGTACGAGAGAAGCGTGCATCGCTCGGCCCCTGACCTCCCAACGTAACCGGGAACTCCCCGAAATTTTCCTCGCCCTCGCTTCTACCACGGTTTTTTCCGTCATGTACGGCCCAAAGAATGTCATGCAGCTGCGTCTCCGGCCCACCCAGGACGAAAAGCCCATTTTCTGTCATGATTTTTTGTCATAGAAGTAGGAGCCCACCACATCTATGATGATACCGAGTTTTGTCACAATTATCGTCATAGAAGTGTCATATGTATGACAGGAAAAAAATTCGTTCAGCCCAAAATGTCACGGATGTGTCTTTTCTTTGTAGTGAAGGGAGTTGTGAAGGAACGGTCTGTTCGCGTCATCATAGATGGAGGGAGTTGTAACAACTTGGCTAGCATGGAGATGGTGGAGAAGCTATCTCTCACCACAAGACCACATCCAAATCCTTACTACATCCAATGGTTCAACAACAGCGGCAAGGTTAAGGTAACACGTACTGTTCATGTGCATTTTAGTATCTCTACATGTGCTGATTATGTTGATTGTGATGTGGTACCTGTTGGAGAATGTAGTAATTTCAAAAAAAATCCTACGCACATGCAAGATCATGGTGATGCATAGCAACGAGAGGGGAGAGTTTCGTCCACGTACCCTCGTAGAACGTAAGCGGAAGCGTTATGAGAACGCGGTTGATGTAGTCGTACGTCTTCACGATCGGACCGATCCAAGTACCGAACGTACGTCACCTCCGAGTTCAGCACACGTTCATATCGGTGACGTCCCACGAACTCCGATCCAGCAGAGCTTCGAGGGAGAGTTCCGTCAGCACGACGGCGTGATGACGGTGATGATGATGCTACCGACGCAGGGCTTCGCCTAAGCACCGCTACGATATGACCGAGGTGGATTATGGTGGAGGCGGCACCGCACACGGCTAAAAGATCAACTGATCAACTTGTATGTCTTGGGGTGCCCCCTGCCACGTATATAAAGGAGCAAGGGG
The DNA here is from genome assembly GCF_003073215.2 of Triticum urartu. Classification (NCBI taxonomy): domain Eukaryota; kingdom Viridiplantae; phylum Streptophyta; class Magnoliopsida; order Poales; family Poaceae; genus Triticum; species Triticum urartu. Next base: position 113,125,947 of record NC_053026.1, on the reverse strand, counting down.
GGTGGTCGGTCGGCCCTAGCAGGGCGCGCCAGGAGGAGTCCTACTCCCACCGGGAGTAGGATCCCCCCTTCCCTACTTGGACTAGGAGAGATGGAAGGGGAAGAGAGGGAGGAAGGAAAGGGGGCGCCGCCCCCCCCCCCTCCTAGTCCAATTAGGACCAGAGGGAGAGGGGGTGCGCGACCTGCCCTGGTCTCCTCTCTATCTCTCCACTATGGCCCAATAAGGCCCATACATTTACCGGAGGGTTCCGGTAACCTCTCGGTACTCCGGTAAAATCTCGATTTCACCCGGAACTATTCCGATGTCCAAATATAGGCTTCCAATATATCAATCTTTATGTCTCGACCATTTCGAGACTCCTCGTCATGTCCGTGATCATATCCGGGACTCCGAACTACCTTCGGTACATCAAAACACATAAACTCATATTACCAATCGTCACCGAACTTTAAGCGTGCGGACCCTACGGGTTCAAGAACTATGTAGACATGATCGAGACTCGTCTCCGGTCAATAACCAATAGCGGAACCTGGATGCTCATATTGGTTCCTACATATTCTACGAAGATCTTTATCGGTCAAACCGCATAACAACATACGTTGTTCCCTTTGTCATCGGTATGTTACTTGCCTGAGATTCGATCGTCTGTATCCTTATACCTAGTTCAATCTCGTTACCGGCAAGTCTCTTTACTTGTTCCATAATGCGTCATCCCGCAACTAACTCATTAGTCAAAATGCTTGCAAGGCTTATAGTGATGTGCATTACCGAGAGGGCCTAGAGATACCTCTCCGACAATCAGAGTGACAAATCTTAATCTCGATCCATGCCAACTCAACAAGTACCATCGGAGACACCTGTAGAGCACCTTTATAATCACCCAGTTATGTTGTGACGTTTGGTAGCACACAAAGTGTTCCTCCGGTACTCGGGATTTGCATAATCTCATAGTCATAGGAACATGTATAAGTCATGAAGAAAGCAACAGCAACAAACTAAACGATCGTCATGCTAAGCTAACGGTATGGGTCAAGTCAATCACATCATTCTCTAATGATGTGATCCCGTTAATCAAATGACAACTCAAGTCTATGGTTAGGAAACATAACCATCATTGATTCAACGAGCTAGTCAAGTAGAGGCAAACTAGTGACACGCTGTTTGTCTATGTATTCACACATGTACTAAGTTTTCGGTTAATACAATTCTAGCATGAATAATAAACATTTATCATGATATAAGGAAATATAAATGACAACTTTATTATTGCCTCTAGGGCATATTTACTTCAGTCTCCCACTTGCACTAGAGTCAATAATCTAGATTACACAGTAATGATTCTAACACCCATGGAGTCTTGGTGCTGATCATGTTTTGCTCGTGAGAGAGGCTTAGTCAACGGGTCTGCAACATTCAGATCTGTATGTATCTTGCAAATCTCTATGTCTCCCTCCTTGACTTGATCATGGATGGAATTGAAGCGTCTCTTGATGTGCTTGGTTCTTTTCAGAGATCTGGATTCCTTTGCCAAGGCAATTGCACCAGTATTGTCACAAAAGATTTTCATTGGACCCGATGCACTAGGTATGACACCTAGATCGGATATGAACTCCTTCATCCAAACTCCTTCATTTGTTGCTTCCGAAGCAGCCATGTACTCCGCTTCACACATAGATCCCGCCATGACGCTTTGCTTAGAACAGCACCAACTGACAGCTCCACCGTTCAATAAAAACACGTATCCGGTTTGTGACTTAGAGTCATCCGGATCAGTGTCAAAGCTTCCATCGACGTAACCATTTACGATGAGCTCTTTGTCACCTCCATAAACGAGAAACATATCCTTAGTCCTTTTCAGGTATTTCAGGATGTTCTTGACCACTGTCCAATGACCCACTTCTGGATTACTTTGGTACTTCCCTGCTAAACTAATAGGAAGGCACACATCAGATCTAGTCCACAGCATTGTATACATGATAGAGCCTATGGCTGAAGCATAGGGAACATCTTTCATTTTCTCTCTATCTTCTGAAGTGGTCAGGCATTGAGTCTGACTCAATTTCACACCTTGTAACACAGGCAAGAACCCTTTCTTTGCTTGATCCATTTTGAACTTCTTCAAAACTTTATCAAGGTATGCGCTTTGTGAAAGTCTAATTAAGCGTCTTGATCTATCTCTATAGATCTTGATGCCCAATATATAAGCAGCTTCACCGAGGTCTTTCATTGAAAAACTCTTATTCAAGTATCCTTTTATGCTATCCAGAAATTCTATATCATTTCCAATCGACAATATGTCATCCACATATAATATTAGAAATGCTACAGAGCTCCCACTCACTTTCTTGTAAATACAGGCTTCTCCAAAAGTCTGTATAAAACCATATGCTTTGATCACACTATCAAAACATTTATTCCAACTCCGAGATGCTTGCACCAGTCCATAGATGGATCGCTGGAGTTCGCACACTTTGTAAGCTCCCTTTGGATCGATAAAACCTTCGGGTTGCATCATATACAACTCTTCTTCCAGAAATCCATTCAGGAATGCAGTCTTTACATCCATTTGCCAAATTTGATAATCATAAAATGCGGCAATTGCTAACATGATTCAGACGGACTTAAGCATCGCTACGGCTGAGAAAGTCTCATTGTAGTCAACACCTTGAACTTGTCGAAAACCTTTTGCAACAAGTCGAGCTTTGTAGATAGTAACATTACCGTCAGCGTCAGTCTTCTTCTTGAAGATCCATTTATTCTCTATGGCTTGCCGATCATCGGGCAAGTCAACCAAAGTCCACACTTTGTTCTCATACATGGATCCCATCTCAGATTTCATGGCCTCAAGCCATTTTGCGGAATATGGGCTCATCATCGCTTCCTCATAGTTCGTAGGTTCATCATGGAAGTAACATGACTTCCAGAACAGGATTACCGTACCACTCTGGCGTGGATCTTACTCTGCTTAACCTGCGAGGTTCGGTAGTAACTTGATATAAAGTTACATAATCTTCATCATTAGCTTCCTCACTAATTGGTGTGGGAGTCACAAGAACAGATTTCTGTGATGAACTACTTTCCAATAAGGGAGCAGGTACAGTTACCTCATCAAGTTCTACTTTCCTACCACTCACTTCTTTCGAGAGAAACTCCTTCTCTAGAAAGTATCCATTCTTAGCAACGAATGTCTTGCCTTCGGATCTGTGATAGAAACTGTACCCAACAGTCTCCTTTGGGTATCCTATGAAGACACATTTCTCCGATTTGGGTTCGAGCTTATCATCTTGAAGCTTTTTCACATAAGCATCGCAGCCCCAAAATTTAAGAAACGAGAACTTCGGTTTCTTGCCAAACCACAGTTCATAAGGTGTCGTCTCAACGGATTTAGATGGTGCCCTATTTAACGTGAATGCAGCCGTCTCTAAAGCATAACCCCAAAACGATAGTGGTAAAACGGTAAGAGACAACATAGATCGCACCATATCTAGTAAAGTACGATTACGACGTTCGGACACACCATTACGCTGTGGTGTTCTGGGTGGCGTGAGTTGCGAAACTATTCCGCATTGTTTCAAATGAAGACCAAACTCGTAACTCAAATATTCTCCTCCACGATCAGATCGTAGAAACTTTATTTTCTTGTTATGATGATTTTCCACTTCACTCTGAAATTCTTTGAACTTTTCAAATGTTTCAGACTTATGTTTAATTAAGTAGATATACCCATATCTGCTCAAATTATATGTGAACGTGAGAAAATAATGATACCCGCCGCGAGCCTCAATATTCATCAGACCACACACATCAGTATGTATGGTTTCCAACAAATCTGTTGCTCGCTCCATAGTTCCGGAGAACGGCGTTTTAGTCATCTTGCCCATGAGGCGTGGTTCGCAAGTACCAAGTGATTCATAATCAAGTGATTCCAAAAGTCCATCAGAATGGAGTTTCTTCATGTGCTTTACACCAATATGACCTAAACGGCAGTGCCACAAATAAGTTGCACTATCATTATCAACTCTACATCTTTTAGCTTCAGTATTATGAATATGTGTATCACCACTATCGAGATTCATCAAAAATAGACCACTCTTCAAGGGTGCATGACCATAAAAGATATTACTCATATAAATAGAACAACCATTATTCTCAGATTTAAATGAATAATTGTCTCACATTAAACAAGATCCAGATATAATGTTCATGCTCAACGCTGGCACCAAATAACAATTATTCAGGTCTAAAATTAATCCTGGAGGTAGATGTAGAGGTAGCATGCCTACCGCGATCACATCGACTGTGGAACCATTTCCCAAGCGCATCGTCACCTCGTCCTTAGCCAATCTTTGCTTAGTCCGTAGCCCCTATTTTGAGTTGCAAATATTAGCAACAGAACCAGTATCAAAACCCAGGTGCTACTGCGAGCATTTGTAAGGTACACATCAATAACATGTATATCACATATACCTTTGTTCACCTTGCCATCCTTCTTATCCGCCAAATACTTGGGGCAGTTCCGCTTCTAGTGACCAGTCCCTTTGCAGTAGAAGCACTCAGTCTTAGGCTTAGGTCCAGACTTGGGCTTCTTCACTTGAGCAGCAACTTGCCTGCCATTTTTCTTGAAGTTCCCCTTCTTCCCTTTACCCTTTTTCTTGAAACTGGTGGTCTTGTTGACCATCAACACTTGATGCTCCTTCTTGATTCCTGCCTCCGCAGCCTTTAGCATTGCGAAGAGCTCGGGAATCGTCTTATCCATCCCCTACATATTATAGTTCATCACGAAGCTCTTGTAGCTTGGTGGTAGTGATTGAAGAACTCTGTCAATGACACTATCAACAGGAAGATTAACTCCTAGTTGAGTCAAGTGGTTGTGGTACCCAGACATTCTAAGTATATGTTCACTGACAGAACTATTCTCCTCTATCTTGCAGTTGTAGAACTTATTGGAGACTTCATATCTCTCAATCCGGGCATTTGCTTGAAATATTAACTTCAACTCCTGGAACATCTCATATGCTCCATGACGTTCAAAACATCGTTGAAGTCCCGATTCTAAGCCGTAAAGCATGTCACACTAAACTATCGAGTAGTCATCAGATTTGCTCTGCCAGACGTTCATAACATCTGGTGTTGCTCCTGCAGCGGGTTTGGCACCTAGCGGTGCTTCCATGACGTAATTCTTCTGAGCAGCAATGAGAATAATCCTCAAGTTACGGACCCAGTCCGTGTAATTTCTACCATCATCTTTCAACTTTGCTTTCTCAAGGAACGCATTAAAATTCAATGGAACAATAGCACGGGCCATCCATCTACAACAACATAGACATGCAAAATACTACCAGGTACTAAGTTCATGATAAATTAAAATTCAATTAATCATATTACTTAAGAACTCCCACTTAGACAGACATCCCTCTAATCATCTAAGTGATCATGTGATCCATATCACCTAAACCATGTCCGATCATCGCGTGAGATGGAGTAGTTTTCAATGGTGAACATCACTATGTTGATCATATCTACTATATGATTCACGCTCGACCTTTCGGTCTCAGTGTTCCGAGGCCATGTCTACATATGCTAGGCTCGTCAAGTTTAACCCGAGTATTCTGCTGTGCAAAACTGGCTTGCACCCGTTGTATGTGAACGTAGAACTTATCACACCCGATCATCACGTGGTGTCTCGGCACGACGAACTTTCGCAACGGTGCATACTCAGGGAGAACACTTATACCTTGAAATTTAGTGAGAGATCATCTTATAATGCTACCGTCGATCTAAGCAAAATAAGATGCATAAAGGATAAACATCACATGCAATCAATATAAGTGATATGATATGGCCATCATCATCTTGTGCCTGTGATATCCATCTCCAAAGCACCGTCATGATCACCATCGTCACTGGCTTGACACCTTGATCTCCATCGAAGCATCGTTGTCGTCACGCCAACTATTGCCTCCACGACTATCGCTACCACTTAGTGATAAAGTAAAGCAATTACATGGCGATTGCATTTCATACAATAAAGCGACAACCATATGGCTCCTGCCAGTTGCTAATAACAGTGTTACAAAACATGATCATCTCATACAATAAAATTTAGCATCATTTCTTGACCATATCACATCACAACATGCCCTGCAAAAACAAGTTAGACGTCCTCTACTTTGTTGTTGCAAGTTTTATGTGGCTGCTACGGGCTGAGCAAGAACCGTTCTTACCTACGCATCAAAAACCACAACGCGGTATAGTGATTGCTTTTTGATCTTCAGAAAGAACCTTGTTCATTGAATCCGATTCAACTAAAGCTGGAGAAATAGACACTCACTAGCCACCTGTTTGCGAAGCACGTCGGTAGAACCAGTCTCGCGTAAACGTATGCGTAATGTCGGTCTGGGCTGCTTCATCCAACAATGCCGCTGAATCAAGAATCAACTAGTGACGACAAGCAATATGTATATACCCACGCTCACAACTCCTTTGTGTTCTACTTGTGCATATGACATCTACGCATAAACCTGGCTCGGATGCCACTGTTGGGGAACGTAGTAATTTCAAAAAAATCATACGCACACGCAAGATCATGGTGATGCATAGCAACGAGAGGGGAGAGTTTTGTCCATGTACCCTCGTAGACCGTAAGCGGAAGCGTTATGAGAATGTGGTTGATGTAGTCATACGTCTTCACGATCCGACCGATCCAAGTACCGAACGTATGGCACCTCCGAGTTCAGCACATGTTCAGCTTGGTGACGTCCCATGAACTCCGATCCAGCAGAGCTTCAAGGGAGATTTCTGTCAGCACGACGGCGTGGTGACGGTGATGATGATGCTACCGACACAGGGCTTCGCCTAAGCACCGCTACGATATGACCAAGGTGGATTATGGTGGAGGGGGGCACCGCACACGGCAAAAGGATCAACTGATCAACTTGTATGTCTTGGGGTGCCCCCTGCCCCCTTATATAAAGGAGAAAGGAGGAAGGCTGGCCGGCCCTAGCAGGGCGCGCCAGGCGGAGTCCTACTCCCACTGGGACTAGGATTCCCCCCCCCTTCCCTAGTTGGACTAGGAGAGAAGGAAGGGCCCCCCCTCCTAGTCCAATTCGGAGCAGAGGGAGAGGGGGCGCGCGGCCTGCCCTGGTCTCCTATCTCTCTCTCCACTATGGCCCAATAAGGCCCATACATTTACCGGGGGGTTCCAGTAACCTCTCGGTACTCCGGTAAAATCCCGATTTCACCCGGAACTATTCCGATGTCCAAATATAGGCTTCCAATATATCGATCTTTATGTCTCGACCATTTCGAGACTCCTCGTCATGTCCGTGATCATATCCGAGACTCCGAACTACCTTCGATACATCAAAACACATAAACTCATATTACCGATCGTCACTGAACTTTAAGCGTGCGGACCCTACGGGTTCGAGAACTATATAGACATGACCGAGACTCGTCTCCGGTCAATAACCAATAGCGAAACCTGCATGCTCATATTGGTTCCTACATATTCTACGAAGATCTTTATCGGTCAAACCGCATAACAACATACGTTGTTCCTTTGTCATCAGTATGTTACTTGCCCGAGATTCGATCGTCAGTATCCTTATACCTAGTTCAGTCTCGTTACCGGCAAGTCACTTTACTCGTTCTGTAATGCATCATCCCGCAACTAACTCATTAGTCACAATGCTTGCAAGGCTTATAGTGATGTGCATTACCGAGAGGGCCCAGAGATACCTCTCCGACAATCGGAGTGACAAATCCTAATCTCAATCTATGCCAACTCAACAAGTTTCATCGGAGACACCTGTAGAGCACCTTTATAATCACCCAGTTATGTTGTGATGTTTGGTAGCACTTAAAGTGTTCCTCCGGTACTCGGGAGTTGCATAATCTCATAGTCATAGGAACATGTATAAGTCATGAAGAAAGCAATAGCAACAAACTAAACGATCATCGTGCTAAGCTAACGGAATGGGTCAAGTCAATCACATCATTCTCTAATGATGTGATCCCGTTAATCAAATGACAACTCATGTCTATGGTTAGGAAACATAACCATCATTGATTCAACGAGCTAGTCAAGTAGAGGCAAACTAGTGACACTCTGTTTGTCTATGTATTCACACATGTACTAAGTTTCCGGTTAATACAATTCTAGCATGAATAATAAACATTTATCATGATATAAGGAAATATAAATAACAACTTTATTATTGCCTCTAGGGCATATTTCCTTCACTACCCATGCAAGCGTGTTCCTTATTAGTAGGTAGACCATGGCAATTTGATAAAAATTCTGTACACCATGGTAAAAACAATCAATATACTCTTGTTCATAAGGATAAAAATATTACTTTGCTTCCTATGACTCCTGATTCCATTTTGAAAGATGATATTAATAGAGCTAATAAAGCAAAACAGGAGAAAAATAAGAGTTAAAATCAGATTGTGGCAAAAGAATTTGAGCAACAAATGAAGCATAATAATAAATCATCTAGTGTTGCTTCTGAAATTAAATTGAAAAGTGCATGTTTACTTGCCACCAAATCTGATATTGATAATCTAGATTTCAGCAAATCTGTTTGCTATGCTTTTGTGTGCAAAGAGGCATTATTTTCTTTTGAGGATGTACCTTCCTCTTTGACTCCTGTTGTCACTAACATTTTGCAGGAGTTCGCTGACGTCTTTCCACAAGACGTGCCACCGGGATTACCACCTAATCGAGGGATTGAGCATCAGATTGACTTAATTCCCGGTGCTTCACTGCCAAACCGTGCGCCATATCGGACCAATCCAGAGGAGACGAACGAGATTATGCGTCAAGTACAGGAGCTGCTCGACAAAGGTTATATACGTGAATCTCTTAGTCCTTGTGTTGTTCCTATTATACTAGTGCCAAAAAAGGATGGTACGTCACATATGTGTGTTGATTGTAGAGGCATTAATAATATTACTATTCGTTATGGTCATCCTATTCCTAGACTAGATGACATGCTTGATGAATTGAGTGGCTCTACAATATTCTCCAAAGTTGATTTGTGTAATGGATACCATAAAATTCGTATGAAATTATGAGATGAATGAAAAATAGCATTTAAAACTAAGTTTGGATTATATGAGTGGTTAGTCATGCCGTTTGGGTTAACTAATGCGCCTAGTACTTTCATGAGATTAATGAATGAAGTTTTACGTGCTTTCATTGGACGATTTGTGGTAGTCTATTTTGATGATATACTAATTTATAGCAGATCTTTGGAGGAACATTTGGAACATTTATGTGATGTTTTTATTGCTCTACGTGATGCACGTTTGTTTGGTAACCCTGGGAAGTGCATCTTTTGCACCGACCGAGTATCTTTTCTTGACTATGTTGTTACTCCACAGGGAATTGAAGTAGATAAAGCCAAGATTGAAGCTATTGACAGTTGGCCGCAACCCAAAACGGTCACACAAGTGAGGAGTTTTCTTGGCCTCGCTAGATTCTATAGGCATTTTGTGAGAGATTTCAGCACCACTGATGCACCTCTCAATGAGCTTACAAAGAAGGATGTGCCTTTTGTTTGGGGTACCGCACAGGAAGAAGCCTTCACGGTATTAAAAAATAAGTTGACACATGCTCCTTTACTCCAACTTCCTGATTTTAATAAGGCTTTTGAGCTTGAATGTGATGCTAGTGGAATTGGATTAGGAGGTGTGTTATTACAAGAAGATGGCAGACCTATTGCATATTTTTCTAAAAAATTGAGTGGGCCTAGTCTGAATTATTCTACTTATGATAAAGAATTATACGCTCTTGTTCGGACTTTAGAAACATGGCAACATTATTTATGGTCCAAAGAATTTGTTATACATTCTGATCATGAATCTTTGAAACATATTAAAAGTCAAGCTAAACTAAATTATAGACATGCTAAATGGGTTGAATTCATTGAGATTTTCCCTTATGTCACTAAACATAAGAAGGGTAAAGAAAATGTGATTGCTGATGTATTGTCTCGTCGTTATACTATGCTTTCACAACTTGACTTCAAAATATTTGGTTTGGAGACCATCAAAGATCAATATGTGCATGATGCTGATTTTAAAGATGTAATGCAGAATTGTAAAGAAAGAAGAACGTGGAACAAGTTCGTGTTAATGATGGATTTGTGTTCTGTGCTAACAAGCTATGCATTCCAGCTAGCTATGTTCGTCTTTTGTTGTTGCAGGAGGCGCATGGAGGAGGATTAATGCGACACTTTGGCGTGAAGAAAACGGAGGACGTACTTGCTACATATTTCTTTTGGCCAAAGATAAGACGGGATGTTGAGCGTTTTATTGCTTGCTGCACTACATGTTAAAAAGCTAAGTCATGACTCAATCTTCATGGTTTATATATTCCTCTGCCTGTACCTAGTATTCCTTGGGAGGATATATCTATGGACTTTGTTTTAGGTTTACCTCGAACAACGAAGGGGAGGGATAGCATATTTGTTGTCGTGGATAGATTCTCTAAAATGGCACACTTTATACCATGTCATAAAAGTAATGATGTTGTTAATGTTGCTGATTTGTTCTTTCGCAAAATTATTCGCTTGCATGTTGTGCCAAATATTATTGTTTCAGATCGTGATACTAAATTTCTTAGCCACTTTTGGAGATGTTTATGGGCTAAGTTGCGGACTAAATTGCTTTTTAGTACTACTTGTCACCCCCAAACTAATTGACAAACTGAAGTAGTCAATAGAACATTGTCTACTATGCTTAGGGCTGTTTTGAAGAATAATAATAAGATGTGGGAAGAATACTTGCCTCATATTGAATTTGTTTATAATCGTTCATTGCATTCTACTACTAAGATGTGCCCTTTTAAAATTGTGTATGGCTTCCTATCTCGTGCACCTATTGATCTGTTGCCTATTCCATCTTCGAAGAAGGTTAATTTTGATGCTAAACAACGTGCTGAATTGATTTTAAAAATACATGAGTTAACTAAGGAAAACATTGAGCGTACGAATGCTAAATATAAACTTGCCGGAGATAAGGGTAGAAAACATGTTGTGTTTGCACCTGGAGATCTTGTTTGGTTACATTTGCGTAAGGATGGATTTCCTAATTTGCGTAAATCAAAGCTAATGCCACGTGTTGATCGTCCTTTTAAGGTGTTAGAGAAAATAAATGATAATGCATATAAACTTGAGTAGCCTACAGATTTTGGGGTTAGTCCTACTTTTAACATTGCATATTTGAAGCCTTATTTGGGTGAGGAGGATGAGCTTCCGTCGAGGACGACTTCATTTTAAGAATGGGAGGATGATGAGGACATCAATACCACTGTTACACCCACAGCCCCTGCTGCTATACATACTGGATCAATTACTAGAGCTCGCGCACACCAATTGAATTACCAGGTACTTTCATTTATTGGTAACGATTCTAATGTTCACGAGAATATGATGCTGCCTAAATTGGATACATTTGTTTTGCTTACAAATGAAGGGCTTAGCTTGAACAAGAAAGATGAACCTTGAAGCAAGTTCAAGCATTGAGATGATGGCATGCGCAAGGGAACAAGAACGACGTTACAAATGATGATTCCAGGACTTTGAAGCCACCATAATAAGTGAATGAAGCCTTGGACGAAATATACAATATGCCACTTTATAAATGTCGTCCAGAGGCTATTCTAGATGCGGCATCACCTTATTATTGGGCCAGGCCCATGTAATTTTGAAATACTTGATTATAGGTTGTTTTTATAAATGTGGAGAAATAAGAGTTAGGGTTGGTTTCGGACCCCTCCCCCAAGGGCCACGAACCCCCCCCCCTCTTCCTCCATATATACAGCCCTTAGGGTGTCATTTAGACTTTGGGTTTTTTTTAGATTAAAAGTTTGCCATAGCTGCAACTTCGCGTACTTCGTTTGTGTTCAACGACCAGACCAAGGCATCACAGAACCCCACATTGATCAATAAAGCTTTCATCTTATATTCGCAATATCCAGATTGCAATCTTAGTTTCTTGCTTATTCTTCGTTTGCTTGCAGAAAATAGACCTTCGTGGTCAGGTTGATCATGCTCCGACGTGGTCAATAACCTCTCGGAGTTGGTTTAGCGATTGCTAAGGCGCGACGTCCTCGCAGGTTCGTAGTCGGATCGCTAAGGTCGACTCCCACAAAAAGTGATAGCTATCTTATCGAAACATCGAGACACCTTCGCCTCTATCATTTGTAGTCAACGGGAGTCGATGCGGGACGATGGCGTTCCTTGGGTGTTGTTTTCTTCTTAAAGCCACTGTCGAAGTTCTTACTCAAGATCATTCTGGATGGAAATCATATGATAGGTGTGGATGATTTGTTTAGATTATCGTCGGATAGTGTGAGAGTTGTTGGGTTTTTGTCTGGATCCCTTTATAAACTGGTCGGATTGCGTGTGAGTTATACAGTTTTTGTCTGATTTTCTTTATAAACTGGTCGCTCTTTGTCCCATCAAAAAATACTTTACTCCTTGTTCTTGCACGTGTCAGGATAAGCAATAAAACCACATATTGCTAATTTGCTATACATATGTTGTGAAAAAAAGGTCATTTTTTCTACAACCATGCACGGCGGTGCATTTCTATAGGTTCTCACATCCGTTGTTTGTAGTTGTACGCATTTTGTCGTGTTTTGTAGGTTGTATACATTTTTCCTCGTCGTCCTCTGCCTCGACGCCCTATTCCTTGTCCCTCCTCGTGGACTTTCCTCGCGCCGTTGACACTAACAACTGCTTCGCCACGCCGCTGACGGTATCGCCTGCCTGTGACTTCGTGCTGGTCACGTAGGACCGCGGCATCCTCGTCCCTCCTCCTGGACTTTCCTCGCGTTGTCGACGCTAGCAACTGCTTCGCCACGTCGCTGACGGTGTGACTCCGTGCTGGTCACGTAGGACCGCAACATGCTCGTCCCTCCTCATGGACTTTCCTCGCGCCGTCGACACTAGCAACTGCTTCGCCCCGCCGCTAACATGATCGCTTGTCTGTGACTCCGTGCTGATCATGTAGGATGCGATGTGCGGCCACCGCAATGGTCGAGATACTCTAGTGTAACTCCGTGTCAAATGTATAAATGTTAACTCTTAATCATGTTCAGTGTATGCAACCAAACACCGTTTAATGCATTAGCCCAGCCAATACAGGTCACCAATCCTGAGGCAAAAATTGTTTCCCTAGTGCACAAACCTACATTGCAGCTTAACAAACCATGTGCCATGTGCACAATATGATTTTTACCTTGCATCTGCTCAGCTTGGTTTTTACCCTGCATCTACTCAGCCAGGTACGTTAGTGTCAAAAACGCTATTATATGGTTAAAATAGTACTTCTTCTGTCCAGAAATCCTTGTCATAAAAATGGATATAAATGCATATCTAAAATTAAAACACATCTAAATACATTCATTTCTTGAACAAGTATTTCCGAATAAAGAGAGTATTCAATTAAATGTACATCTAAATACATCCATTTTTGGACAAGTATTTTCGAACGGCGGGGTGCTCAACTAAGCAAGCGGCGAAGAATGCCGTGGAAGGTAGCGGAATCTAATCCAAGATCCCACCAAATTGAAGAGGAACACATGGGATTCAATGCTCACCCAGAAGAAGAGAAACAGAGATGAGGTGACCACTAGTGCTCCCCCAATTTACTCACCCATTTGCTTGCTTCCTGCCACCTCAGATAAAGTACGAGTACCTAAATTAACGAAGGCAGTGCGTAGCAGTAGTAGTACCATCGATCGATCGGGTAGCGCCAGCTCATGGCAATGACATCCATTAAATTTCATCACATTAAAACCAGAAAAAGGCAAATTACATCGTTGTCGAACTGAACTCTCATCGATGGATCAGGTGATACATATGTGTGGATGGTTGATGACATGCTAATGCAATGCGTTATTCTGAAACAAATTTATGACTGGGTAACCGATCATGACGTGCCGCCGTCGCCGTTCAGTTCTTGGCTGCTACCGCCTCCGCCTGCACCGGTGCCTCCGTGTTCATCTCCTTCATTTTCTGACCGATCTCGTCGACGGCGGCGGGGGCAGGGGCGACGGCGGCCCCCTTGGGCTTCTCTGCCTCCTCCTCCTTCTTCTTCTCGTCTTTCTGGTCGGCGCTCTCCTTCTCTGTCTTCTTCTTGAGACGTCCGGTGACGGGCACGGGCAGGGCGTCGGTGGCCTCGAATGCCTCCACGGGGAAGCTGCGGGAGAGGCCGCCGATGGCCTTGCAGTGGAGCTTGCCGGTGGGCGGGTCGTCGACGCAGATCTCGTGGAGGTTGACCCAGATGAGCATCTCCTTGGCCTTGACGCCGGAGATCTTCTTCAGGCGGCCCTTCTCGGCGATGGCGGAGACCTCGGTGGCGTAGGAGACATGGCGGCCGGCCTTGGCGAAGTAGTGGTCCACCCGCTTCTTCTGCTTGAGCCACACGAAGCCAGTCTCCTCCACGTACCCGCACTCGATGATGTCCTTGAGCGGCAGGAGGCCGCTGGGGAGCTCCGTCTCCGCCAGCATCAGCCGCGTCTTCTCCTGCCCCGCCGCGTCGCCGGTGTAGATCTCCGCCTTGGCGCGAACGTCGTCGGGGATGAGCATCGGCATCGTTGCCGGCCGGTCGGGTGGCTCAGCCGGAGCTTTGTAGGGTGGTTTCTGAGCTCGCTCGCTTGCACGCGCACGAGCTTCGCTTGCTTGCTGCAGCTGGGAGCTAGTGGGTGCGGCTTGGATGGGTGGAGAAGAAGCGTGTGAGGTGCGTGCTTATATAGGAGATGGAAAGGTGAACAATGATACTGTATGACTGATACGTATGATATGAAATGGCAGTGTAGTTGGGAGTTGTTTATTTATTACAGTAGAGTACTGGAGTATTTATTTATTGGAAATGTTTTTCCTTATCACGCAGTGGAGGACATGCATGGGGGAAGTGTAAATGCTACTCACCTAGCAGAGCACTAGCTGGAGTGGCCATGCCATGCCCCATCCTTTTGCATCTGGATCCATTGATGCATTCAAGAGGGCAGGCATTCTTCACTCAATGGAGAAGCAAGTAGAGCATGAATTGTTAGTTCCTCATTTGTTTGATGTTCCCTGTTTTTAGGAAATATATGTTCTTGTTGGTTAGCTTGTTGCCGACTTAGCCGTGTACGCGTCAAACTCTTCTCTATCTTTTCTTAATCTTTTTTTGAGGGGAAAACTCTTCTCTTTCTGTAGCTTATACTAGAATGGAGGTTGTCTAAGAATGGTTGTTTTGCTTAGGGGGTCTATTAGGTCCCGCTATTTCAAAAGCATATTTCAAAGTTCTAATTTTTTAAAAAAGATTCTACACGTACATATAGGTGAGATCTAAATATCTGTTAGTTTTATCGGTAATGCCTTCCGGATCCCAAGCTCCATCGAGCATAGATTTAAAAAAAAATCAGAAATCATATTTCAAAGTGTTAAAAAAATCCGAAAATAAATATACCTAGGTATTTGTACTGCGTTCCTGCAAATTCTTAGATGTAGTAAATTTTGGTGCGAACAAAAAAAAAATCATGTGCTGCTCGCTAAAAAGTCAGTGATTTTTGTGTGTGTATCGCACGCCAAAGTATTTCACCATGAAAATTTTCAGGAATGTAGTTTAGACATCATATATTTTTGAATTTTACTTGTGTGTAGTTCATTAGGTATGTGTGTATGTTTTTACATAATTTCTTTTAACCTTAAAAACCTTATTTTTGAATTTTGCAAAACCGAGGGCAAGAAATCCACACTCAAGTCTTAGTTGCTAGATAATTTCATTTGTGGGCTTCGCACTCACAAAAAGAATGTTGAACCATAATAGTGAAAAATACATCTGTTATATATGCATGTATTTATCTTTTGAAATAGCACTGAAATAGACAGAATACTTCACGAAAACACACACCAAACCGTCAAGAGTGATATATATTTTGAAACTATAAAATGCGCTTCTATATTATTTGTTTTCCTAAAGGGGCCCAGCAGAATTGAGCTCATTTTGCAATATTCCATTTGTCTATCGCTAAGTTATATGAAACATCTGTATACCCAAGTTACCTTTTTACATGGCTTTACATTTGCATCTGATGTATTTTTCGGGGTTTTCTCCTACGCGTGAGCAATTATTGGTTGATATCTTGCATACAATTATTTGCTAACTTTATCCTACTTATCCATGCTTAGGGCTTGTTTGGGACTGGTCCGCTCCACCAAAATCAGTTTCACTCATTCAAATCTACTTTGGAGCAGTTCCACGCAAGAGTTGCAGCTCCACCAAAGAGAAGTTTATCGTGTTTTGCTTCCAGCTAGCTCCATCTTTAAGAATGAGAAATTTGGTGAAAAAAATATATTTGATTGGATGACGTAGGAAGAAAAAAAGGGGTATCTACTTACTGGTGACAATGGTGGTAATTTCTCCCCAACTCTAGATTCTAGAGTTTTTGGAGCACCCCCAAAAGAGCTTCACAAAAAACAGAGAGTTGTATCAGAGATTCTAGTTTTGCGGAGTGGCATATCATCGACCTACCCTGTTTAATTTGCATTTTTTAGAGCATAGCTGAATTTTAGGGAGCGAAGCAGTCCCAAATAGGCCCTTAGTGCTCCTTCAGACTATTAAGTGGACAGAAAAAAACAAGAAAATAAGAAGCAACTATTTAAGTATAAAGATATGAAACTTTAACTATGTTTGAAAGAACATAAGAGATATTGAGTTTCTTTAACAAAACATTCTAAAACTTAGGTAATTTATATTCGTTAGGATTGAGTATCGGGGATATATTACAAGATCAAAAATTCAATTTTAAAATAAAAGGACACAATTTACCACAAACTTGAATAAAATTGTGACGCCAATGCAAAATTTGCATAGGCATAACACTAAACTTGCACTTTGTCGATACATGCAACAACAACAACTCCGAGATTCTATTACTTTGGATTGAAAAACTAATAGGCGTTGCAAAAAAATGATTTCCTTTGGAGTAGAGCGGCTATACCTTGAAATTTTCTCTTAAGATCTTTTTCCAATGTTAATTGGTATTTGTGTTTTATTTCAAAATCATCTTCAAACTACTTTTCGTTGTTAGATGCGGCTAGACAACGCAAATAATCTTGCAAGCTAACACATCTACCAACAATATGGTATACATCAAAGCAGCATTACTACGCTCATAAAATAAACCATACTCCCTTTGTAAACTAATATAAGAGCGTTTAGATTACTAAAGTAATGATTTAAACACTCTTATATTAGTTTACTAGTTTACGAAGGGAGTACATCGCATCAACAATACATTCTGGCGCAATATATCTCACACGGATACACGTACATATGCACGTGCCTGCACAGTGGCGGAGCTAGCGTAGAATGGGGCAAGGGGAGAAAATAGGGCAAATACCAAATGGTTCCTAGGTACATATGTATCCTATATGGGGATTTATTTTTAATAGTTAAACAAAAAGTCAAAATAGTTAAGAAACTATTTTTAGAATAAAGTTGACTTACTTGCGCACTAGTATACACATTTTCAGAAAAAAGAAAACTATGTTGACTTCACAGTGAAAAAGACAAAATTTATTTGCTACTATAGGTCACTATTCATGCTATTTTGACTGGAAATTTGTCTTTTTTGAAAAGAAGTCAAGGAGGAATTTTATGTTTTTGTCACTTTTCTCACTAGTACAATGGAAGGTCAAGTTTTTATCAAAAATATTTTTAGAAAATTTTGACTTTTTGTTGAATTACTATTTTTTTTTTGCATATAGGGTACATATGTACCCAAGAACCAAAAGTTCCCCTCCGAGAAAATAGCATCTTTCAGGGGGAGCAAATGACTGCAATCTTCTTAATTTAAAGCCTTTAATATTTTTTCACTAAATATGCATGCATGTGGCTCCGCCATTGCCAGCATACATACCTTGGAAAATATCAGATGATATCATTACTCAAGTCCTCCCATTATACCAGTTTAAAATTTTCAATTTTAAATGTGTCAAAAAATTGCGAAATTTTGTATCAATGTTCATCACATATGTCTAACCCCCTAAAAATATTCAGATCAAAACCTGAAACACAAAAGAGAAAAAAAAGAGAGAAATCCAACATGAATAGTGTCAACAAAGACAAAATGATGAATACTGTCAAAACGATAGTATTCACATATGGATTTCTTTTTTCTTTTCTCTTTGTGTGTTTAGGATTTTGATCTGAATTTTGTAGGGGGGTGTAGATACATTACATATGTGATTAACATTCATAATTTCTTTTTAATTTTTTGACACATCTAATATTGATTTTTTTTTAAACTGGTATCATGAGAGCACTTGAGTGATGGTATCTTCTGATATTTTCCCTACATACCTTCTCACAAAGTCTCTAATAAAGACTAAGTCACTAATTGAGTCCAAGGGGAGATACAACGAGGTCACTATCAATGTGTATGTCACCTACCGCCTTGAGAATAATATTTATTTTATTTTAAGTAACACGGTACAAATGCAGAGGATCACACACATGGCCATACACTCACAAATAATCGACTGTAGGTGACACTAGAAAAATAATCTGCACGATGAAACACAAATGACATCAAATCGCATGACACAAGTTACAGCTTGTGTGCACATAAAGTAAAAAAAGTACAGCTTGTGTGTATTGAATGTTATTCTGTTTTTCTTTTCTTTTCTACGAGATTGCGCCGCACTCCAACGGTCCAGTCTCTCTATTCCTTGTCGTGCATCTGGCCGTGCCATGGTTTTGCACGGAATTGAATTGATGTGAAGGAATTTTTTTTAGGGTAATTGATGTGAAGGATTAGTTAGTTGGGCAGCTGCTGCATCGTATTGTCCCATCCATCGCGCACACGATGTGTCGTGGTTTTTGTAGTACTAGTACGATCTAGCATAATAATCCACCGCACTGATTTGAGATCGCACGGTCCGGGACAGCGCTGGCCAGTGCTATGGCCCCCAGCGCCATAAATTGGGCGCAAGTTAAGAGCATTACTAGTAGAACCTTAAACCCTTAAACCCTTACTAGCGTTTTAAGGGTTAAAAATGATTTTTTTGTGCATTTTTACGGGTTGAAAAACAGGGGCAAAGATTAGAACCCTCAAACCCAACCCTTATAACGGAATATTCCCCATGAACGACGTTGTCGTTGCGCACGGGAGGTCGACGGGGCGGCCGCCGGCGACGGGGCGACTAGCAGCGGCGGTCGCGGGCGTGGGCGCGGGAGTTGGGAGAATTTTTCCCTTCCGCACGAGGATAACCGCCGAATGAGGGTTGGGGTAGGTTTTACTCCCCAACCCTTAATTTTGAGGATTGGGAGAGGGTTTGAGGGTTGGACCTTTAAAAAAAATTTGAGGGTTTGAGGGTTAAGGGGTTCTAGTCTATGGCTTTTTTTCGATGAAAACTGTAAAAAAAACAGTTATTTTTAGGGGTCTGAGGGTTTGAGGGCTCTACTAGTAATGCTCTAAGGGCATCCGGCAACCCGCAAAAAATGCCCCCTCCTGAACAAGAGATTAATCCACAGATACGAATATGGGAGACAGCCATCTAATGCTAGGCGCATACATTTTCATAACAATTCAAACCAACTGGATAAAATTCGTGCAAACAAGGCCGGATTTCATGCAAACTCGACTGGATTTCATACAAAATGACGGATTTCATACAAACCAGACGCAAACGGTTACAATTTAAAATATTTTAATTAAAAAGTTAAAAATATATGCACGTAAGGTCGCATGGCGCTCCACTCTCACGACACGGATACACGACACTGTTATATGGCCGATCGCAGCGAATCCCTTCATCACTGGACTGCCGGGAGTTCCGGAGGCATATTCTTCACCCGTATCCCTATGTCTGGCTGCGCCGCTCATCAGAGTGTG
The DNA here is from genome assembly GCF_003073215.2 of Triticum urartu. Classification (NCBI taxonomy): domain Eukaryota; kingdom Viridiplantae; phylum Streptophyta; class Magnoliopsida; order Poales; family Poaceae; genus Triticum; species Triticum urartu. The sequence continues at coordinate 113,106,044 of NC_053026.1, read as the reverse complement.
GCGAAGAGGGTGCTTCAGACGGAGGGGGGAAGGGTGCATCCGTGGACGCCCAGGCCAAGGTGGTCTAAGATAAAGAAGAAATCGGGCACGTCACCGGTTGTACAAGCCGGCGATGTGCCGGCGGTGGCTTCCTGGGATCCAAGCGGTGACAGCCTTCCCTGTTCTACTTTCCCTCGAAGTTGCCAGCGGATGCGCTGGCTGCGGACTCGTCGATCTCCTTCATGCACATGCCTTCTTTCTTTGTCTGCATGGTGTGGCTACGCGTGCGTCGATGGCGGATGGCACAGTCATAGGCACTGGAGGATATGACGCGGCCCGTCCATGCCCGTGCCGCCGTGCTCCTCTTCGTGCCAGCCTGGAGCAACTTGCCAATCCTCCGCGAGTTGGCTTGGAGCGACGAGTTGCTGAACCACGTGCCGGATTGGGCGGCAAGTTGCTCCGTCAACCTAGGGGAGGAAGGTGGAGCAGCAAGCTGCCTCGCTCATATCCCCGGGCTCGGCGAGCCATCATGCCGACTTTTATGCCGGAGAACTGCTCTTCCTGTCCGTCGGATGCCATCAAAATGGTGGAGAAGATGGTGAAGGAGGAGATGGAGGGAGCGGCAGAGGGGTGTGATTCTTGCCCGACGCCTGCCATCGTTTAAATAGAGGGCAGACGGGAGGAGCTCGACCGGCATTGCATTTAATGCCAACCCGCTCTTGAACGGACGTGTGGCCGGAATAGGTTTCTCGGCTTCCATGCGGGGTTAATGAAGGTGTATGAATGCGGCAAGAAGACGTATGCAACCGGGGGTGCAGCAGGCGGTGCCCTCGGCTGGCGCGCCGCTTCAATGGCGGGGTCAGTGAGAGGTCGCGTTTGTCCTGCACAGTCTTCAATGTGGAGGGCGCGCTTTACAATGGCATGAATGCAGGCAGCTGTCACCTGGCGGGAGTGCGTGGTACGGGAGGGTTTTTGATGGGTCAGGGCGGTCAGAAGCGGGCTTGGGAGCGGCCCGGACTCCCTCAAACCTTCCCATTTTTGTCTCCGGCTTGCATGAGAAATCACGTCCGGACTGCTCCGTGAACTGATACATGTCGACGTTGGATGGCTACTGCGGTTCAGATAGGCCGGTCAGGACGGTTGCGGAAGGTTTATAGGTCCGTCTTGAAGATGCCCTAATAAAGACCTTTAAATCCTAGTTGGAGCAGTAGCCACCGCTCAATCACCACCGGCCATCAGTGAGAGCATCACCGGAGGTACAGTGAGTCGCGATCTCACGGACACACTGTTTTTGTAAGAGCATTTAGACACAGCAAATCCAACCCTCTAAGTATTCCCGGACACGTCTGGACGTGTTAATGACCGATTACTCCTCAAATGTCTGCATCCATAGCTGTGTACCTTATATCCGGCACAATGTGAGAGGAACTACATTGGTCGTCATACGAAACATAGCAACAAAAGAGGCATAGATTCACAGTTCATCGTACCAAAAGAGGCAGTTAATTGCTGGCAAAATGGCATAGATTCAAATTAAAACAACTAAATACTAAAATAGAATAGTGACGAACACGGGCGTTCGAAATCACCATTTCCTTGTCGGTCCTTTGCTCTTGCGGTCAACGGAGCAGTTGTAGCTCTCACTACTGGAATCAGCTAGTTTGCCATCTGCCAGTTCTTTGTCGTCCGCTAGCGGACGGCAAAGAAGCTCTTTGCCATCAGCTTCCAAAAAGCGGACGACAAAGAACTGGCTGATGGCAAAGACCAAGTTTGCCATCAGCCAGTTCTTTGCCGTCCGCTAGCGGACGGCAAAGAGGGAGGGGCCCCACTGACGAACTGCAAAAAAAAAACCTAACGGGCCCCCCTCTTTGCCGTCCGCTAGCGGACGGCAAAGAGCAAGAAGGCGGACGGCAAAGTGCCGCGGACGGCAAAGAGGGAGGCCCCACGTAACGTTAACGGGGCCGCGCCCCACACCCCCCTCTCTCTCTTTCTCTCCCACCTCTCGCCACCCCCGTCGCACCACGCCCCGCCGCCGCCCCAGCGCCCCCCGCCGCCGCCCCGGCACCCCCCCGCCCCGTCGCCCCCGCCGCCCTGCCGTCTGGGCGCCGGCACCTCCGCGCCCCGCCGCCCCGGCCGGGCCCGGCGCCGCCGCCCCGCCCCGCTCCTCCGCCGCCCCAGGCCGCACCACCCCCCTCCTCCACCCTGCAGGTGAGCTTCTTCCTTTTTTTTCCTTTTTTCTGTTTTTTTAGTTTTAGGTTTATGTTTAATTTAGATTTAGTTTTAGTTTTAGGATTAGTTTTTAGGTTTATAGGTTTAGTTTTAGTTTAGTTTTAGGTTTAGATTTAGTTTTTTTCTTTTTCTGTTTTTTTAGTTTTAGGTTTAGGTTTAGTTTAGTTTTAGGAAAGAAGAAAAAGAGAAAAAGAAGAGATCAGGAGAAGAAGAAGAAGAAGAAGAAGAAGAGGAGGAGGAGAAGAAAAAAGAAGAAGAGGAAGAAGAAGAAGAAGAAGAAAAAAGAGGAGAGGAGGAGAAGAAGAAGAGGAAAAATGAAAGGAGGAAGAAGAAGAAGAAAAAAGAGGAGAGGAGGAGAAGAAGAAGAAGAGGAAAAGGGAAAGGAGGAGGAAGAAGAAGAAGAAGAAGAAGAAGGAAAAAAAGGAAGAAAAGGAAAAAGAGGAAGAAGAAGAAAAGGAAAAAAACCCAACCCGACACGGTACCCTGACCCCGACCCGGCACCCCGACACGACACCCCGACCCCGAGACCCCGACCCCGACACCCCGACCCCGACCCCGACCCCGACACCCCGACCCCGACCACCCCGACCCCCCAGCCTGACCCGACACCCCGACCCCGACCGACACCCCGACCCCGACCCGACACGGTACCCAGACCCCGACCCGGCACACCCCGACACGACACCCCGACCCCGAGACCCCGACCCCGACCCCGACACCCCGACCCCGACACCCCCCCCGCCCCCGACCCCGACCCGACACGACCCACCCCGACCCGGCACCCCGACACGACACCAGGCCCCCGACCCAGACCCCAAGACCCCGACCCCGACACCCCGCCCCCGACCCCGACCCCGACACCCCGACCCCACCCCGACACCCGACCCCCCCAAGCCTGACCCGACACCTGACCCCCGACCCCGACACCCCGACCCCCCGAGCCTGACCCGACACCCCGACCCCGAGCCTGACCCGACACCACACCCCGACCCCGAAACAATACCCCGACACCGACACGGCACTACCCCGACATCGACACGACACCCCGACCTCCCGACCCCGAAACAGCACCCCGACCCCGACACGGCACCCCGACACCGACAGGACACTCCGACCACCGACACCTCCCGAAAAGGTGTTCATTGGCCTTCCAGAGGCCGACGGGGTCATATATTTGTGAATTATTAGTTAGGTCATATATTTTTCGATTTTTTTATGAAAAACATCATATATAATTGTGTTGATCGTGTAGTTTTAAATGTGCAGTTGTTTCATCGCTGCGAGGTTTGGTGTTCGACGACCTCGCTGTGCGTTTGACGAGCTCTGCCCCTTCGTTCGTGGGTGAGCACAAATGACAAGTCCTCCTCCCCCATTAATTATTTGATCTATTCCGATGAAACTTGATAGCTAGCTATATATGTGTCTTGAATCATCAGTATGCGTAACCAATATGTGTCTCCCGTTCGAAAGCGTCATAGTTATAAATATGCATGCATTTGCATATTTATAACCTTGATTCTTTCGAATTGTCCAACGCTATCCATGGACAGCCCGAGTATGTGTAGATTGGGTTCGTTTTTCCATATGCTTTGCTTCGGATCCGACGCATATATTTCGTCAGTGCCTCCCCTGTTGTTCTCCGGGTACACATCCTCTCTGTTTATTGCAGAGACGTGTATCAGGAGAACAGCGGGGAGGTGCTGCCGAAATTTTGCGTCGGATCCGGAGCATAGCATGGGAAAATAAACCCAATCTACACGTACACGGGTGGGATTAGGACCTATCATTACCTATTAGAGTGTAGGTTGCATGGACGTAATAAAATTGACAAAGTATATCAACTGATGAATATATACATGGTGAATTACATATATAATTGTTGTGTGTCCAGTAGCTCTGAAAGTCAAGATGAGTGACCGTGCTTGGATGTATACCGGCCACACTGGTCAGAACAAATGGAGCGCTGAATGGTTCACAAAAACTAAGGGGTTTGTGCAAGCTGCATTTGCAAATGGCCAAAAGAAAACCTGGTGCCCCTGTTTCCGGTGCGGCAATTGGGAAAAGAAGACAAAGGCTGAAATGGGCAAACACCTGCAGAAGAGTGGTTTTACGCCCGATTATACGGTGTGGACATTTCATGGTGAGTCTGCCCAACGTGACCGAGCTGAGGTGGATCGTCGTCGCACCGACGAGCATGGTACCAGGATGGAAAACATGGTGCAAGGCTATGATGATGCTCGGGATTCGGACGAGGAGATGGAGGAATCTGCAAAGGCCTTCAATGAAATGTTGGAGTCTTCGAAACATCCGCTCCACGAGCACACTGAGCTTTGTCAGTTGGATGCCATCTCACAAGTAATGGCTCTGAAGGCTCAGTTCAACTTGGGCAGAGAATGCTATGACGCAATTATGACAATATTTGGACGCTTTCTACCCAAAGGCCATGTAATGCCTGCAAATCTGTACCAGTCGGACAAAATCCTCCGTGCACTGAAGATGCCCTATGAGAAGATACATGCCTGTGACAAAGGATGTGCCTTATTTAGGCTTGACTATGCGGACTTGAACTATTGTCCCATTTGCAAGTCTTCCAGGTATATTGTGGTAGACAACGGTATGGGTGAGAAGACACAGACCAAAATCCCCGTTAGTGTTCTTCGGTATATGCCAATCATACCAAGACTTCAACGTCTTTTCATGGTCGAAGAGACGGCCAGACAGATGACATGGCACAAAACAGGCAAAAGAACCGAACTAGATGCAGATGGGAATCTGATGATGGTACACACATCGGATGGTGTTGTGTGGAAAAAGTTTGATGAATTACATGCTGACAAAGCGGCAGATCCGAGGCATCCTCGAGTCGGCATCAGCACGGATGGGTTCAGTGTGTTTGGTATGACGGCAGCCCAATACAGTTGTTGGCCCGTATTTGTCTTTCCACTCAATCTCCCCCCCGGACAGATTATGCAAAGAAAGAACATTTTCCTGACGTTGATAATTCCAGGACCCAACTATCCGGGCAAAAATATGAATGTGTACATGCAGCCGCTTAAGGACGAATTGCAAGAAGCCTGGGATAATGGGTTCAAGACATACGACTCCTTTAGCAAACGGAACTTCATAATGCGTGTCTGGTACATGTACTCGACGCATGACTTGCCGGCGTATGCGCTATTCGTTGGCTGGTGTGTGCATGGAAGGTTCCCGTGCCCCACATGCAAGGGAGCTCTTGAGTTTCGTTGGCTTCAGGCCGGTCGCAAGTTTTCTTGCTTCGACATGCATAGACAGTTCCTGGATCCTCGCCATAAGTTCAGGAAAGACAAGAAGAACTTCATCAGGGGTAGAGTTGTCAAAAACTCTGCACCACCTGCATTGACAGGCCAACAGACCCTGGATCAGTTAAATGCTCTCGAGCCAGATCCACAACGTCCAGGGTACTTCAAGGGGTATAATACTAAGCATGCGTGGACTCACAAAACATGCTTATGGGATCTGCCTTACTTCAAAGACCTCCTTTGCCCACACAACATCGACGTGATGCACACTGAGAAGAATATCGCCGAGGCACTTTTTGGTACATTGTTCGGCATAGATGGGAAGTCAAAGGATAATACTAAGGCTAGAGTCGATCTAGAGGCGCTATGTGATAGGCCGTTACAAAACATGAAAGAACCGAAAGGAAAGCAGAACTGGACGAAGCCAAAGGCATGGTTCAATCTTGGAAGGCCAGCTATGAGGGAAATTCTCTTGTGGGTGCAACAGCAGTTGATGTTCCCCGATGGGTATGCAGCGAATCTAAAGAGGGGAGCGAATCTTGATAAACTGAAGATATTTGGTCTCAAGAGTCATGATTGGCACATATGGATTGAGCGAGTAATGCCGGTGATGTTGCGTGGCTTCATCCCTGAGGATGAATGGCTAGTACTGGCAGAACTCAGCTATTTCTTCCGTGTTCTTTGTGCGAAAGAACTATCGCCTGGCGTGCTAGAAGAAATGGAAGAGTTGCGCTCAAGTTTCTATTTGCTAACTTAGGCGCCTCCGAGATGGTGTGCGGATCGGATGGATTGTTGGGAGGTGTTGGTCGATGAGTGGTGCTCACAACAATGGCTAGCCCTCCACAACGAGGCCAAGGACAAACGTGCCCAAATGGAAGGTGTGCCACACCATCAAGGCAGCTCCAACTTATATCAGTTCGGGCGCAACTGGGTATGTGGTTTGCTTCATGATTCATGCAATTCATTCATCATGCTAGCTTGAGCCCTTTAATTACTAATTTTCATTGTTTCTCTCTTTCAGGCACGCTACAATAAGGCGGATAAGGTGCCAGAGGTGTACGACCTGTATGCCATGGCCCACACTGCCTCTTTCAAGAAAGTCAAGGCTTTCTCTCAGTCTGACCTCGATGATGCAAACAACTTCACCAACATCTCCTCCCACAACAAGCTCGTGAGATATAGAGATGAGGGGAAGGCGAGGAAAGGGGAGGACTTTAACCCGAGCCAGGGTCCCATTGATCCAGAGCTGTTGATGATATCTGGTGGCGGGAGGTCCCATGGCTCCATAGCCATTGGAGATGGACTTATCCGTTGTCCTAGCACTCTCCCGGAGATCAAGGCGCGCCAGTCGAGCTCCGCTCCTGAGATAAGGCCTCGTGAACGGCCAGTGCAACTCGCCATCAAGGTTAGTGATACGTACTCAGTTATCTTTCTTCATTACATTGTGTGCGCTTCGATCAATGATTACAAATGGTCATGTGAGTGGTGTTGCAGGCTGCTATACAGAGTGAGAGAGATAGAACGGAGAAACTTCTGGCGGAGGCGGCGGAGAGGCAGCGGGAGTTGGAGGAGAGGACGACAAAGATGATGGAGGAGGAGAGGGCACGGAATGACATGCAGGCAAGGGCCATGTACGAGCTCCTTGTGGTAAGTTTCTTCTGCAGATTAGCCAAAACATTCATGTAGTGTTTGTCTCATTACTAACTAGTATGACTGAGTCGTCAAAACCAAATGTGCAGTCTGTGTGCGAGAAGACAGGTCAGACCGCTCCGCCGATGCCAGTGATTGCTCCTGGGACCACGGTGAGTTTTATTGAATGGACATTACTTGCTAGCCTTAACATTTGAGTGTCATCATGCTAACAAGACATTGGAAATGATCTTTGGTGCAGCGTAACTCCAGACAAGCATCGCACGATCCTTCTCCAGCTACCGACACGAGCCACCCCGCTCCTACACCTCCTACATCTTGGTAAGTTTATCTAGTGTTTTGCTTAACACATGCATAAAGACCTAGACTTAGCTTTATTTCCTCCAATGCTTACCATAATGACCTAGACTTAGCTTCTTCACCGCCAAAATGACTTAATAAGCTTACTGACCTCCAAAACCATCCATTTTACCTAAGTTAGCTCTAAAACGATCTGTACTTAGCTTACTTATGTCAAAAATTGCATAATTAGCTTAGTTAGCTTATAGACGATCCATTTTACCTAAGTTAGCTTTAAAATGACCCATTTTACCTAGGTTAGCTTATAAATGATCCAGTTCATCCAAGTTAGCTCAAAAATGACCCATTTTACCTAGATTAGCTCCTAAATGATCCATTTTACCTACGTTAGCTTTAAAATGACCCATTTCACCTAGGTTAACTCCAAAATGACCAATCTTACCTAGGTTATCTCATAAACGATCCATTTCAACTAATTTAGCTCATAAACGATCCATTTCACCTAGGTTACCTAAAAAACGATCCATTTCACCTAAATTAGCTCTTAAATGATCCATTTCACCTAAGTTAGCTCAAAAAGATCCATTTCAACTAAATTAGCTCATAAATGATCCATTTCACCTAAGTTAGCTCAAAAAGATCCATTTCAACTAAATTAGCTCATAAATGATCCATTTCACCTAAGTTAGCTCAAAAAGATCCATTTCAACTAAATTAGCTCATAAATGATCCATTTCACCTAAGTTAGCTCAAAAAGATCCATTTCAACTAAATTAGCTCATAAATGATCCATTTCACCTAAGTTAGCTCAAAAAGATCCATTTCAACTAAATTAGCTCATAAATGATCCATTTCACCTAAGTTAGCTCAAAAAGATCCATTTCAACTAAATTAGCTCATAAATGATCCATTTCACCTAAGTTAGCTCAA
>NC_053026.1:113053528-113096645 GCF_003073215.2 Triticum urartu | reverse complement strand
CCACGTTCTGCGATTTACAGCAAGTAGCCATCTAAATGCAACAAGATGAACATGCTACAGCACCCAAACATGGCATAAAAATACATGGCAGGGATGCATTCAAGATGCTTAACAAAAGTCTAGCACTGAGCTACGGCCAATTCATCCATTAACAGGTTCAAACAAGCATGGCAAAAATGCATTTGACAAACAGATTTCAGACTTAGTGAAATTAACACTTGTCTGGAATTTCAGATCAGATAGCACTCTTTGGAGCAACAAAACTACATGCTACATGACCTGAACATGGCAAAGTAAAGCATGGCATGGAGCTACTCAAAGAGCTTAACAAAAGTCCCTTAGTGACCTTGAGCCAAAAGGGAACAGAAAATACATTTGCAAGCTTGTGAACATGGCAAAAACATAATCAGTTCTCAGACTTAGTGAAAACTGGAGCATGCTGAAACAGATATCAAGTAGGCATGTTTACGAGCTCGATGCACTCACTACATAGCATATCATGACAATCTAAGCATACACCCATCAAGAATACACAAAATGCAAGATACACATGGCAAGAACAATAGCATAGTATGCACGGATCAACTACAACAACATCGGCAAAATCGCTAACAAGTAGACAATCTGCCTAGATTCACGAAATGACAAAAGTAGAGCTCGATTGACTCAAGCTAGGGTGCTCCATAATTGCAAACAAATACATGGATGGATAGAGCACTACAAGACTAACAAAACATCCTTACTGATCATCCTCAAAATAGGTACGGATCACTAGGAAACAACATGAACATATGGCCATATGAGATAACCAGCTCAAGGACTTAGTGGAAATGCTAAGTCCCTGAAATCAGCATTAACAAATGCCTCACTTTGCAAGCTTGTGCTAGTCACCACACACATCAAAAAAATACATGGGTTGCACCTCTGGAAAAATGGCAAAACCCTTAACAAAGCATATGTAGAGCTCATGGGCATATCATGCACACAATAATCATGGCAAAAATGACAAATATCTAAATGGAGCAACAGATCTGACAATTATCTCAAGTAGCACTCTTCTAACAGCATTTCGGGCATCAAGATGAACTCAAATGAAAATGATGCAATGAGATGAGATGATGTGCTCTCTGAGACGAACAATTTGATAAGCTATATGCCCAAAACGGAGCTACGAATGAGGAGATACGACATGATGAAGTTGCCTAAAAAATAATGCAAACTGGGGACTTAGGGAAAATCCGAAGTCAACCTAGGGTTTCCTGTAGCCGATCTAAATCAGGCACGCCTCCCGAGGTTCATCGGGACCTCGCCGGCGACGAAGGCAGGACGGTGGCCGGAGCTGCTCGCCGGAGCTGCGGGGCGGTGGCCGGAACGAGGAGGAGGCCGGAGGAGGCGCGGGGCCGGCGCGGCCGTCAAGGCGGCGGTGCAGCACACTTGCCGGGGCTCGCCGGTGACGAGGGCGGCGAGGTCGGAGGCGGCCAGCGACAAACTGGGCGGCGGAGGCGGCGACCTTCGGGCGCGGGCAGGCGGCGGGAGGAGACGGGCGGCGGCGCTCGGCGACCGGGCCGCGGGGGCCAGCCTTGGGCCCGAGCGGGCCGGCGCGGTGGACGGAGGCGGGAGGCCACGTGGCGGCTCCTGGGTGGTTGGGTGCGGCGGCGCGGGCGTGTCCGGCGGGTGCGGACACGTCTGACGGCGGAGGGGACGATTTTTAGGGTTTGGACTGCGAGATCCGGATTTGGAATGGGGGAGGTATATATAGGCATAGAGGGAGCTAGGAGAGTCCAAATGAGGTGCGGTTTTCGGCCACGCGATCGTGATCGAACGCTCTAGATGATGGAGAGGGTTTTGGTGGGTTTTGGGCCAACTTGGAGGGGTGTTGGGCTGCAACACACACGAGGCCTTTTCGGTCCCTCGGTTAGCCGTTAGAGTATCAAACGAAGTCCAAATGATACGAAACTTGACAGGCGGTCTACCGGTAGTAAACCAAGGCTGCTTGGCAAGTCACTGTCCAATCCAGAAATGTTTAATCCCCACACACGAAAGAAAGGTAGAAATGACCACCGGAGGAGAACGAAGTGTTGGAATGCAAAACGGACAACGGGGAAAATGCTCGAATGCATGAGATGAACATGTATGCAAATGCAATGCACATGATGACATGATATGAGATGCATGACAACGACAACAACACATGGAGACAAAAACCCGAACCCGAGAAAGTAAAATAACTTAAGGCTGGAAATGCAAGAGTTGGAATACATATTGGGAAAGTCATATCCGGGGTGTTACAATAGTACTAAAAGCACTTAATAGAACTCCCTTACTGAACTTGTTCCCAAGATCTACAGAAATGATGATAGCACTGATGCAAAAATGGCAAGTGATATGCCTAATTTTAGACTTATAAGAATTACATGGCATGGCAGAAACAGATTCATGATAGCATGTTTACAAGCTTGTGGCACTCATCACACCGCACTATATGGCATGAAATAAATTCTAGCATGAAGTAGACATGAAAATGAAGATGTACATGTACCAAACTACCACATAGCCTATCTGAATTTAATCACACAAAAATGACAAAACTGAAGGAAATATGCCCTAGAGGCAATAATAAAGTTGTTATTTATATTTCCTTATATCATGATAAATGTTTATTATTCATGCTAAAATTGTATTAACCGGAAACTTAGTACATGTGTGAATACATAGACAAACAAAGTGTCACTAGTATGCATCTACATAACTAGCTCGTTAAATCAATGATGGTTATGTTTCCTAACCATAGACATGAGTTGTCATTTGATTAACGAGATCATATCATTAGAGAATGATGTGATTGACTTGACCCATCCATTAGCTTAGCATGATGATCGTTTAGTTTGTTGTTATTGCTTTCTTCATAACTTATACATGTTCCTATGACTATGAGATCATGCAACTCCCGAATACCGGAGGAACACTTAGTGTGCTATCAAACGTCACAACGTAACTGGGTAACTATAAAGATGCTCTACAAGTGTCTCCGGTGGTGTTTGTTGAGTTGGCATAGATCAAGATTAGGATTTGTCACTCCAAGTATCGGAGAGGTATCTCTAGGCCCTCTCGGTAATGCACATCACTATAAGCCTTGCAAGCAATGTGACTAATGAGTTAGTTACTGGATGATGCATTACAGAACGAGTAAAGATACTTGCCGGTAACAAGATTGAACTAGGCATTGAGATACAGATGATCGAATCTCGAGCAAGTAAAATACCGATGACAAAAGGAACAATGTATATCGTTATGTGGTTTGACCGATAAAGATCTTGCTAGAATATGTGGGAACCAATATGAACATCCAGGTTCTGCTATTGGTTATTGGCCAGAGACGTGTCTCGGTCATGTCTACATAGTTCTCGAACTCGTAGGGTCCGAACGCTAAACGTTCGGTGACGATCGGTATTATGAGTTTATGTGTTTTGATGTACCGAAGATAGTTTGGAGTCCCGGATGTGATCAGGACATGATGAGGAGTCTCGAAATAGTCTATACATAAAGATTGATATATTGGATGACTATATTCGGGCACCGGATGAGTTCCGGGGGTCACCGGATAATTTTTTATCGGATTGTCGGGGGGTTATCGGAACCCCAGGGGGATCTAATGGGCCAACATGGTGAAGAAAATATGCCCTAGAGGCAATAATAAAGTTATTATTTATTTCCTTATATCATGATAAATGTTTATTATTCATGCTAGAATTGTATTAACCGGAAACATAATACATGTGTGAATACATAGACAAACAGAGTGTCACTAGTATGCCTCTACTTGACTAGCTCGTTGATCAAAGATGGTTATGTTTCCTGACCATAGACATGAGTTGTCATTTGATTAACGGGATCACATCATTAGGAGAATGATGTGATTGACTTGACCCATTCCATTAGCTTAGCACTTGATCGTTAGTTTGTTGCTATTGCTTTCTTCATAACTTATACATGTTCCTATGACTATGAGATTATGCAACTGCCGTTTACCGGAGGAACACTTTGTGTGCTACCAAACGTCACAACGTAACTGGGTGATTAAAAAGGTGCTATACAGGTGTCTCCGAAGATACTTGTTGGGTTGGCGTATTTCGAGATTAGGATTTGTCACTCCGATTGTCGGAGAGGTATCTCTGGGCCCTCTCGGTAATGCACATCACTTAAGCCTTGCAAGCATTGCAACTAATAATTAGTTGCGGGATGATGTATTACGGAACGAGTAAAGAGACTTGCCGGTAACGAGATTGAACTAGGTATTGAGATACCAACGATCGAATCTCGGGCAAGTAACATACCGATGATAAAGGGAACAACGTATGTTGTTATGCGGTCTAACCGATAAAGATCTTCGTAGAATATGTGGGAGCCAATATGAGCATCTAGGTTCCGCTATTGGTTATTGACCGGAGACATGTCTCTGTCATGTCTACATAGTTCTCGAACCCGTAGGGTCCGCACGCTTAAAGTTTCGGTGACGATTGTATTATGAGTTTATGTGATTTGATGTACCGAAGGTAGTTCGGAGTCCCGAATGAGATCGGGGACATGACGAGGAGTCTCGAAATGGTCGAGACATAAAGATCGATATATTGGACAACTATATTCGGACATCGGAAAGGTTCCGAGTGATTCGGGTATTTTCGAGGGTACCAGGGAGTTACGGGAATACGAGGAAGAAGTAATGGGCCTCATGGGCCAAGTGATGGAAGAGAGGAGGCAGGGCGTGCGGCCCCCCTAGCCCAAACTGAATTGGACTAGGGGGCCGACCCCCCCTTTCCTCCTTTTCCTCCTTCTCCTTCCTTCTCCTTCTCCTCCTTCCTTTCCTCCTCCTAGTAGGAGTAGGAAAGGGGAGTCCTACTCCTACTAGGAGGAGGACTCCTCCTCCTGGCGCGCCCATAGAGGGCCGGCCGGCCTCCCCCCTTGCTCCTTTGTATACAGGGGCAGGGGGCACCTCTAGACACACAAGTTGATCAGTTGATCTCTCCCAGCCGTGTGCGGTGCCCCCTCCACCATATTCCACCTCGGTCATATTGTAGCGGTGCTTAGGCGAAGCCCTGCGTCGGTAGCAACATCATCACCGTCACCACACTGTCGTGCTGACGGAACTCTCCCGTGAAGCTCTGCTGGATCGGAGTTCGCGGGATGTCATCGAGCTGAATGTGTGCTGAACTCGGAGGTGTCATGCGTTCGGTACTTGGATCGGTCGAATCGTGAAGACGTACGAATACATCAACCGCGTTGTGCTAATGCTTCCGCTTTCGGTCTACGAGGGTACGTGGAAAACACTCTCCCCTCTCATTGCTATGCATCACCATGATCTTGCGTGTGCGTAGGAAATTTTTTGAAATTACTACGTTCCCCAAAAGTGGCATCCGAGCCTAGGTTTTATGCGTTGATGTTGTGCACGAGTAGAACACAAGTGAGTTGTGGGCGATATAAGTCATACTGCTTACCCGCATGTCATACTTTGGTTCGGCGGTATTGTTGGATGAAGCGGCCCGGACTGACATTACGCGTACGCTTACGCGAGACTGGTTCTACCAACGTGATTTGCACACAGGTGGATGGCGGGTGTCAGTTTCTCCAACTTTAGTTGAACCAAGTGTGGCTATGCCTGGTTCTTGCGAAGGTTAAAACAGCACCAACTTGACAAACTATCGTTGTGGTTTTGATGCGTAGGTAAGAACGGTTCTTGCTAACCCCGTAGCAGCCATGTAAAACTTGCAACAACAAAGTAGAGGACGTCTAACTTGTTTTTGCAGGGCATGTTGTGATGTGATATGGTCAAGACATGATGCTAAATTTTATTGTATGAGATGATCATGTTTTGTAACCGAGTTATCGGCAACTGGCAGGAGCCATATGGTTGTCGCTTTATTGTATGCAATGCAATTGCGCTGTAATGCTTTACTTTATCACTAAGCGGTAGCGATAGTCGTGGAAGCATAAGATTGGCGAGACAATGATGCTACGATGGTGATCAAGGTGTCGCACCGGTGATGATGGTGATCATGACGGTGCTTCGAAGATGGAGATCACAAGCACAAGATGATGATGGCCATATCATATACTTATATTGATTGCATGTGATGTTTATCTTTTATGCATCTTATCTTGCTTTGATTGATGGTAGCATTATAAGATGATCTCTCACTAAATTTCAAGATAAAAGTGTTCTCCCTGAGTATGCACCGTTGCCAAAGTTCGTCGTGCCCAGACACCATGTGATGACCGGGTGTGATAAGCTCCACGTTCATCTACAACGGGTGCAAGCCAGTTTTGCACATGCAGAATACTCAGGTTAAACTTGACGAGCCTAGCATATGCAGATATGGCCTCGAAACACTGAGACCGAAAGGTCGAGCGTGAATCATATAGTACATATGATCAACATATTGATGTTCACCATTGAAAGCTACTCCATTTCACGTGATGATCGGTTATGGTTTAGTTGATTTGGATCACGTGATCACTTAGAAAATTAGAGGGATATCTTTCTAAGTGGGAGTTCTTAAGTAATATTATTAATTGAACTTAAATTTATCATGAACTTAGTACCTGATAGTATCTTGCTTGTCTATGTTTGATTGTAGATAGATGGCCCGTGATGTTGTTCCCTTGAATTTTAATGCGTTCCTTGAGAAAGCAAAGTTGAAATATGATGGTAGCAATTACACGAACTGGGTCCGTAACTTGAGGATTATCCTCATTGCTGCATAGAAGAATTACGTCCTGGAAGCACCGCTAGGTGCCAGGCCTGCTGCCGGAGCAACACCAGATGTTATGAACGTCTGGTAGAGCAAAGCTGATGACTACTTGATAGTTCATTGTGCCATGCTTTACGGCTTAGAATCGGGACTTCAACGACGTTTTGAACGTCATGGAGCATATGAGATGTTCCAGGAGTTGAAGTTAATATTTCAAGCAAATGCCTGGATTGAGAGATATGAAGTCTCCAATAAATTCTATAGCTGCAAGATGGAGGAGAATAGTTCTGTCAGTGAACATATACTCAAAATGTGTGGGTATCATAATCACTTGACTCAACTGGGAGTTAATCTTCCTATTGATAGTGTCATTGACAGAGTTCTTCAATCACTGCCACCAAGCTACAAGAGCTTCGTGATGAACTATAACATGCAAGGGATGGATAAGACAATTCCCGAGCTCTTCGCAATGCTAAAGGCTGCGGAGGTAGAAATCAAGAAGGAGCATCAAGTGTTGATGGTCAACAAGACCGCCAGTTTCAAGAAAAAAGGCAAAGGGAATAAGAAGGGGAACTTCAAGAAGAACAGTAAGCAAGTTACTGCTCAGGATAAGAAACCCAAATCTGGACCTAAGCCTGAAACTGAGTGCTTCTACTGCAAGCAGACTAGACACTGGAAGCGGAACTGCCCCAAGTATTTCGCGGATAAGAAGGATGGCAAGGTGAACAAAGGTATATGTGATATACATGTTATTGATGTGTACCTTACTAGAGCTCGCAGTAGCACCTGGGTATTTGATACTGGTTCTGTTGCTAACATTTGCAACTCGAAACAGGGACTACGGATTAAGCGAACACTGGCAAAGGACGAGGTGACGATGCCTTTGGGAAATAGTTCCAAAGTCGATGTGATCGCGGTCGGCACGCTACCTCTACATCTACCTTCGGGATTAGTTTTAGACCTAAATAATTGTTATTTGGTGCCAGCGTTGAGCATGAACATTATATCTGGATCTTGTTTGATGCGAGACGATTATTCATTTAAATCAGAGAATAATGGTTGTTCTATTTATATGAGTAATATCTTTTATGGTCATGCACCCTTGAAGAGTGGTCTATTTTTGATGAATCTCGATAGTAGTGATACACATAGTCATAATGTTGAAACCAAAAGATGCAGAGTTGATAATGATAGTGCAACTTATTTGTGGCACTGCCGTTTAGGTCATATTGGTGTAAAGCGCATGAAGAAACTCCATACTGATGGACTTTTGGAATCACTTGATTATGAATCACTTGGTACTTGTGAACCATGCCTCATGGGCAAGATGACCAAAACGCCATTCTCCGGTACTATGGAGAGAGCAACGGATTTGTTGGAAATCATACATACAGATGTATGTGGTCCGATGAATATTGAGGCTCGTGGCGGATATCGTTATTTTCTCACCTTGACAGATGATTTAAGCAGATATGGGTATATCTACTTAATGAAACATAAGTCTGAAACATTTGAAAAGTTCAAAGAATTTCAGAGTGAAGTTGAAAATCATCGTAACAAGAAAATAAAGTTTCTACGATCTGATCATGGAGGAGAATGTTTGAGTTACGAGTTTGGTCTACATTTGAAACAATGCGGAATAGTTTCGCAACTCACGCCACCCGGAACACCACAGCGTAATAGTGTGTCCGAACGTCGTAATCATACTTTACTAGATATGGTGCGATCTATGATGTCTCTTATAGATTTACCACTATCATTTTGGGGTTATGCTTTAGAGACGGCTGCATTCACGTTAAATAGGGCACCATCGAAATCCGTTAAGACGACGCCTTATGAACTGTGGTTTGGCAAGAAACCAAAGTTGTCGTTTATGAAAGTTTGGGGCTGCGATGCTTATGTGAAAAAGCTTCAACCTGATAAGCTCGAACCCAAATCGGAGAAATGTGTCTTCATAGGATACCCAAAGGAAACTGTTGGGTACGCCTTCTATCACAGATCCGAAGGCAAGACTTTCGTTGCTAAGAATGGATCCTTTCTAGAAAAGGAGTTTCTCTCGAAAGAAGTGAGTGGGAGGAAAGTAGAACTTGATGAGGTAACTGTACCTGCTCCCTTATTGGAAAGTAGTACATCACAGAAACCGGTTTCTGTGATACCTACACCAATTAGTGAGGAAGCTAATGATAATGATCATGAAACTGCAGATCAAGTTACTACCGAACCTCGTAGATCAACCAGAATAAGATCCGCACCAGAGTGGTACGGTAATCCTGTTCTGGAAGTCATGCTACTAGATCATGATGAACCTACGAACTATGAAGAAGCGATGGTGAGCCCGGATTCCGCAAAATGGCTAGAAGCCATGAAATCTGAGATGGGATCCATGTATGAGAACAAAGTGTGGACTTTGGTTGATTTGCCCATTGATCGGCAAGCAATTGAGAATAAATGGATCTTCAAGAAGAAGACTGACGCTGACAGTAATGTTACTGTCTACAAAGCTCGACTTGTTGCAAAAGGTTTTCAAGAAGTTCAAGGGATTGACTACAATGAGACCTTCTCACCCGTAGCGATGCTTAAGTCTGTCCGAATCATGTTAGCAATTGCCACATTTTATGATTATGAAATTTGGCAAATGGATGTTAAAACTGCATTCCTGAATGGATTTCTGGAAGAAGAGTTGTATATGATGCATCCAGAAGGTTTTGTCGATCCAAAGGGAGCTAACAAAGTGTGCAAGCTCCAGCAATCCATTTATGGACTGGTGCAAGCCTCTCGGAGTTGGAATAAACGCTTTGATAGTGTGATCAAAGCATTTGGTTTTGTACAGACTTTTGGAGAAGCCTGTATTTACAAGAAAGTGAGTGGGAGCTCTGTAGCATTTCTATATTATATGTGGATGACATATTATCTGATTGGAAATGATATAGAATTTCTGGATAGCATAAAGGGATATCTTGAATAAAAGAGTTTTTCAATGAAAGCGCGGGCAGGCGGAGCAGGCACCCGAGTGGCCACCCGACGGGGTGGAGCCCGCATGGGGGCGAGCCGCCGGCGTGTGCGACGATCTACGGGCACGCCGAGGAGGAGAGGAGGAGAAAAAAGGATGCAGCCATACTGGACCTAAGTGGGGCGACGACGGTTGCCCGACCGGTGCGCGTGAAGACAATGAGCAGCGGAAGCCCGGGACACCGACGAGGGCGGCCGGCCGGTATCGGGCCAAGAGAGGCCCAAGCAGAGAGTCCTCCGGTCACCGAGCAGACAGGAAGAGGAGCTCGGGCAGCGGGAGGACCCTCACGAGGGCCAGCAGGAGCCAGCAGACGAGCAAGCGGAGCAAGGAGGAACGGGCAGGAAGAAGACCGCCAGAAGAGCAAGGAGACCGAAGACAAAAGAAGACGAAAAGGGAGCGAGGGAACGAGCAAAAAGGAAGAGGCCGGCACAGGAGCGTGATAAAGCAGAAAGACGGTACAGAAGAGGAGAAGAGCACAATGGGAAAGGAGAAAAAAACCAAAGACAAAAGTGCAAGAAACAAACCAGAAAAAAAAAAGAAAAAAAAAAAAGAAGAACAACAAAGAAAAAAAAAACCCCCACACAACAGAAACAAGAGAAAGCAATGAGGAGTTACAAGACGGCCAAGAAAAAAAAATAAGTAGAGGGACAAGCAAAAAGGAAAGATATAGCAATATAGACGATACTTGAATAAGGTTTTTCAATGAAAGACCTCGGTGAAGCTGCTTACATATTAGGCATTAAATCTATAGAGATAGATCAAGACGCTTAATTGGACTTTCACAAAGCACATACCTTGACAAAGTTTTGAAGAAGTTCAAAATGGATCAAGCAAAGAAAGGGTTCTTGCCTGTGTTACAAGGTGTGAAGTTGAGTAAGACTCAATGCCCGACCACTGCAGAAGATAGAGAGAATATGAAAGATGTTCCCTATGCTTCAGCCATAGGCTCTATCATGTATGCAATGCTGTGTACCAGACCTGATGTGTGCCTTGCTATAAGTCTAGCAGGGAGGTACCAAAGTAATCCAGGAGTGGATCACTGGACAGCGGTCAAGAACATCCTGAAGTACCTGAAAAGGACTAAGGATATGTTTCTCATATATGGAGGTGACAAAGAGCTCATCGTAAATGGTTACGTTGATGCAAGCTTTGACACTGATCCGGACGATTCTAAATCGCAAACCGGATACGTGTTTATACATTAAACGGTGGAGCTGTCAGTTGGTGCAGTTCTAAACAAAGCGTCGTGCGGGATCTACATGTGAAGCGAGTACATATGCTGCGGAAGCAGCAAATGAAGGAGGCTGGATGAAGGTAGTTAAAGTGTGTCATCGCTTCGAGCTGGGGAAAGCAGCAGAGATGGATAACTCGGAGTTGCGTGAAGGGAATTGAAGGCATGGATGTCATATTGCGAAATCTATCGTGATACAGTGGAAGTTGCGACGGTCGTAGGTTCCAGATGTTAATAGTAGGATTCTTCTATATAGTAGACACAAGTAAGTCTGGAGGAGCTGCGGGAATCACTTGCACGCTCGGCAGACGGAGTCTCAGCGAAGATAATTACAACACACCAGATAATGCAAGATACCACGATCACACGAGAACTATCTATGCTCACTATATCCACCTATCACGCAAGCATGCGCAAGATACTGGAGATCTCTTCAGTTGATTACATCTCTACAGTGTGTGCTAGACTAAGTAAATGAATTGCGCAATACAGATATCAGAATCGAGCAGAAGATACTAATGTTAGTAAGAGACTCTGACTAAGCCTTCTTCACATCTCGAAGCAGAGATAACATGAGTCAGGCACTGCTAACGGCATCCTCAGTGGACTGCTGTTTAGATCAAGAGAGAGGCTAATTTACGATGCGATTGTAATAGAATGTGAGTGAAGTGTGACATCTAGTGAGCCAATGCGAAGAGACTGAAGGAAATAGGGCACTAGCAAGGTTCAATCCAGTAAAAGTATGTTAATTATAGTATATCCTTGATATCATCTCAATAGAGAAGGTTATTAAGCCGATTCATGTCTATGGGAACAATTGTCAGATTAAGCCTGGGAAAAACATTGCGGAAATTACTGAGGGTGTTGTAGCAGATAGCAAATATAGCCAGCAATGAACAGTTGAAGCGAGGTGTAACTCTAGGTATATGCCTGGCTAAGCAGGAGACTAGCAATCAGTTTGACCAGAGGAAGATGATGGGTTATATCATTGTCGCACGGAGCAACATAGACATATATGATCAGTATTGCACTACATCGGGAGTGCGACCAGGTGCATATAGAGAGATGATGTGAGGTGACTTGACAGCGTCGTATCCACTTCTCGACTTGCGCTTGAGTCGGAGTGTATTAGTGTGGCTGCGGTTATTAGCAAACTCCCGCCTCTTGTCTGCTCAATCATGGTTACTAGTAATACGAGATAGAGAATGTTGGCTCGACTCTGGTATTATGTGCCAAGAGTCTGCAGCTTACCGCGAGGACAGCCTTGTGTTGAGTGATCTCAATCCTACATAACTCGTCACTCTGAATAGCTGGTAAATCACTGTTGGTGCAGAGAACGATGGAAGAAATATGGTGAAAATAGTTAAAAAGAGAGTAGTGGTCATGGCAACATTGCGGGTGAGATAGCATAGCAAGATAGTGTGTTCCTCGGACCGCAGGTAAGTATTCGTGGGGAGAATTGCACCAAACGTCACAACGTAACTGGGTGATTATAAAGGAGTACTAAGGAAGGTACATGTTGGGTTGGCGTATTTCGAGATTAGGATTTGTCACTCCGATTGTCGAAGAGAGGTATCTCTGGGCCCTCTCGGTAATGCACATCACTTAAGCCTTGCAAGCATTGCAACTAATGAGTTAGTTGCGGGATGATGTATTACAGAACGAGTAAAGAGACTTGCCGGTAAACGAGATTGAACTAGGTATTGAGATACCGACGATCGGATCTCGAGCAAGTAACATACCGATGATAAAGGGAACAACGTAGTTGTTATGCGATTTGACCGATAAAGATCTTCGTAGAATATGTGGGAAACAATATGAGCATCCAGGTTCCGCTATTGGTTATTGGCCGGAGACGTGTCTCGGTCATGTCTACATAGTTCTCGAACCCGTAGGGTCCGCACGCTTAAAGTTTCGGTGACGATTGTATTATGAGTTTATGTGATTTGATGTACCGAAGGTAGTTCAGAGTCCCGTATGAGATCGGGGACAAGACGAGGAGTCTCAAAATGGTCAAGACGTAAAGATCGATATATTGGACGAACTATATTCGGACATCGGAAAGATTCCGAGTGATTCGGGTAATTTCGGGGGTACCAGGGAGTTACGGGAATACGAGGAAGAAGTAATGGGCCTCATGGGCCAAGTGATGGAAGAGAGGAGGCAGGGCGCGCGGCCCCCCTAGCCCAAACTGAATTGGACTAGGGGGCCGACCCCCCCTTTCCTCCTTTTCCTCCTTCTCCTTCCTTCTCCTTCTCCTCCTTCCTTTCCTCCTCCTAGTAGGAGTAGGAAAGGGGAGTCCTACTCCTACTAGGAGGAGGACTCCTCCTCCTGGCGCGCCCATAGAGGGCCGGCCGGCCTCCCCCCTTGCTCCTTTGTATACAGGGGCAGGGGGCACCTCTAGACACACAAGTTGATCAGTTGATCTCTCCCAGCCGTGTGCGGTGCCCCCTCCACCATATTCCACCTCGGTCATATCGTAGCGGTGCTTAGGCGAAGCCCTGCGTCGGTAGCAACATCATCACCGTCACCACGCCGTCGTGCTGACGGAACTCTCCCATGAAGCTCTGCTGGATCGGAGTTCGCGGGATGTCATCGAGCTGAACGTGTGCTGAACTCGGAGGTGTCGTGCATTCGGTACTTGGATCGGTCGGATCGTGAAGACGTACGAATACATCAACCGCGTTGTGCTAACGCTTCCTCTTTCGGTCTACGAGGGTACGTGGACAACACTCTCCCCTCTCGTTGCTATGCATCACCATTATCTTGCGTGTGCGTAGGAATTTTTTTGAAATTACTACGTTCCCCAACACATGGGCCTTGTGAGAGAGAGAGGGGGCCTTAGGGCTGCCCCCCCCTTGAGGAGTTCGAATTGGACAAGGAGAGGGGCAGTGCCCCCTCTTTCCCTCCCTCTCTCCCTCTCCTTCCTTCCCCCTTCCTCCTCCTAGTTGGACTAGGAAAGGGGGAGTCCTACTCCTACTAGGAGGAGGACTCCTCCCCTCCTTGGCGCACCACCAAGGGCCGGTCGGCCTCCCCCCTTGCTCCTTTATATACGGGGGCAGGGGCACCCTAGAACACACAAGTTGATCATTGATCCCTTAGCCGTGTGCGGTGCCCCCCTCCACCACAATCCACCTCGGTCATATCGTCATAGTGCTTAGGTGAAGCCCTGCGCCGGTAGCTTCATCATCACCGTCATCACGCCGTCGTGCTGATGAAGCTCTCCCTCGACACTCATCTGGGTTGAGAGTTCGTGGGACGTCACCAAGCCGAATGTGTGTAGATCACGGAGGTGATGTACTTTCGGTACTAGGATCGGTCGGATAGTGAAGACATACGACTACATCAACCGCGTTGTCATAACGCTTCCGCTTACGGTCTACGAGGGTACGTGGACAACACTCTTACACTCTCGTTTCTATGCATCACCATGATAGATCTTGCATGTGCGTAGGAATTTTTTGAAATTACTGCGTCCCCAATAGTGGCATCCGAGCCAGGTCTTTGCATAGATGTTATATGCACGAGTAGAGCACAAAGGATTTGTGGGCGTGGGTATATACATATTGCTTGTCGTCACTAGTTGATTCTTGATTCAGCGGTATTGTTGGATGAAGTGCCCAGACCGACATTACGCGTACGCTTACGCGATACTGGTTCTACAGACGTGCTTCGCACACAGGTGGCTGATGGGTGTCAGTTTCTCCAACTTTAGTTGAATCGGATTCAATGAACATGGTTCTTTCTGAAGATCAAAAAGCAATCACTATACCGTGTTGTGGTTTTTGATGCGTAGGTAAGAACGGTTCTTGCACAGCCTGTAGCATCCACGTAAAACTTGCAACAACAAAGTAGAGGACGTCTAACTTGTTTTTGTAGGGCATGTTGTGATGTGATATGGTCAAGACATGATGCTAAATTTTATTGTATGAGATGATCATGTTTTGTAACACAGTTATCGGCAACTGGCAGGAGCCATATGGTTGTCGCTTTATTGTATGAAATGCAATCGCCATGTAATTGCTTTACTTTATCACTAAGCGTAGCGATAGTTGTAGAAGCAATAGTTGGCGAGACGACAACGATGCTTCGATGGAGATCAAGGTGTCAAGCCGGTGACGATGGTGATCATGACGGCGCTTTGGAGATGGAGATCAAAGGCACAAGATGATGATGGCCATATCATATCACTTATATTGATTGCATGTGATGTTTATCCTTTATGCGTCTTATTTTGCTTAGTTTGGCAGTAGCATTATAAGATGATCTCTCACTAAATTTCAAGGTATAAGTGTTCTCCCTGAGTATGCACCATTGCTACAGTTCGTCGTGCCGAGACACCACGTGATGATCGGGTGTGATAAGCTCTACGTTCACATACAGCGGGTACAAGCCAGTTTTGCACACGCGGAATACTCGGGTTAAACTTGACGAGCCTAGCATATGCAGATATGGCCTCGGAACACTGAGACCGAAAGCTCGAGCGTGAATCATATAGTAGATATGATCAACATAGTGATGTTCACCATTGAAAACTACTCCATCTCACGTGATGATCCGACATGGTTTAGTTGATATGGATCACGTTATCACTTAGATGATTAGAGGGATGTCTATCTAAGTGGGAGTTCTGAAGTAATTTGATTAATTGAACTTTAATTTATCATGAACTTAGTACCTGATAGTATTTTGCATGTCTATGTTGTTGTAGATAGATGGCCCGTGTTGTTGTTCCGTTGAATTTTAATGTGTTCCTAGAGAAAGCTAAGTAGAAATATGATGGTAGCAACTACACAGACTGGGTCTGTAACTTGAGGATTATCCTCATTTCTGCACCGAAGAATTACGTCATGGAAGCACTGCTAGGTGACAAACCCGCTCCAGGAGCAAGGCCAGATGTTGTGAACACCTGGCAGAGCAAAGCTGATGACTACTCGATAGTTCAGTGTGCCATGATTTACGGCTTAGAACCGGGACTTCAACGATGTTTTGAATGTCATGGAGCATATGAGATGTTCCAGGAGTTTAAGTTAATATTTCAAGCAAATGCCCGGATTGGGAGATATGAAGTCTCCAATAAGTTCTACAGCTGCGAAATGGAGGAGAATAGTTCTGTCAGTGAACATATACTCAGAATGTCTGGGTACCACAACCACTTGACTCAGCTGGGAGTTAATCTTCCTGATGATAGTGTCATTGACAGAGTTCTTCAATCACTTCCACCAAGCTACAAGAGCTTCGTGATGAACTATAATATGCAAGGGATGGATAAGATGATTCCTGAGCTCTTCGCAATGTTAAAGGCTGCGGAGGTAGAATCAAGAAGGAGCATCAAGTGTTGATGGTCAACAAGACCACCAGTTTCAAGAAAAAGGGTAAAGGGAAGAAGGGGAACTTCAAGAAGAACAGCAAACCAATTTCTGCTCAAGTGAAGAAACCCAAGTCTGGGCCTAAGCCTGAGATTGAGTGCTTCTACTGCAAAGGGACTGGTCACTGGAAGCAGAACTGCCCCAAGTATTTTGCGGAAAAGAATGACGGAAAAGTGAAAGGTATATTTGATATACATGTTATTGATGTGTACCTTACTAATGCTTGCAGTAGCGCATGGGTATTTGATACTGGTTCTGTTGCTCATATTTGCAACTTGAAACAGGGGCTACGGATTAAGCGAAGATTGGCTAAGGACGAGGTGACGATGCGCGTGGGAAATGGTTCCAAAGTCAATGTGATCGTCGTCGGTACGCTACCTCTACATCTACCTTCGATATTATTTTTAGACCTAAATAATTGTTATTTGGTGCTAGCGTTGTGTTGGAAATATGCCCTAGAGGCAATAATAAATTGATTATTATTATATTTCCTTGTTCATGATAATCGTTTATTATCCATGCTAGAATTGTATTGATAGGAAACTCAGATACATGTGTGGATACATAGACAACACCATGTCCCTAGTAAGCCTCTAGTTGACTAGCTCGTTGATCAATAGATGGTTACGGTTTCCTGACCATGGACATTGGATGTCGTTGATGATGGGATCACATCATTAGGAGAATGATGTGATGGACAAGACCCAATCCTAAGCATAGCACAAGATCGTGTAGTTCGCATGCTAAAGCTTTTCTAATGTCAAGTATCATTTCCTTAGACCATGAGATTGTGCAACTCCCGGATACCGTAGGAATACTTTGGGTGTGCCAAACGTCACAACGTAACTGGGTGGCTATAAAGTTACACTACAGGTATCTCCGAAAGTGTTTGTTGGGTTGGCATGAATCGAGACTGGGATTTGTCACTCCGTGTGACGGAGAGGTATCTCTGGGCCCACTCGGTAGGACATCATCATAATGTGCACAATGTGATCAAGGAGTTGATCATGGGATGATGTGTTACGGAACGAGTAAAGAGACTTGCCGGTAACGAGATTGAACAAGGTATCGGGATACCGACGATCGAATCTCGAGCAAGTATCGTACCGCTAGACAAAGGGAATTGAATACGGGATTGATCGAATCCTCTACATCGTGGTTCATCCGATGAGATCATCGTGGAACATGTGGGAACCAACATGGGTATCCAGATCCCGCTGTTGGTTATTGACCGGAGAACGTCTTGGTCATGTCTGCATGGTTCCCGAACCCGTAGGGTCTACACACTTAAGGTTCGATGACGCTAGGGTTATAAAGGAAGTTTGTATGTGGTTACCGAATGTTGTTCGGAGTCCCGGATGAGATCCTGGACGTCACGAGGAGTTCCGGAATGGTCCGGAGGTAAAGATTTATATATGGGAAGTCCTGTTTTGGTCACCGGAAAAGTTTCGGGTTTTATCGGTAACGTACCGGGACCACTGGGAGGGTCCCAGGGGTCCACCAAGTGGGGCCACCAGCCCCGGAGGCTTGCATGGGCCAAGAGTGGGAAGGGACCAGCCCCTGAGTGGGCTGGTGCGCCTCCCACAAGGCCCAAGGCGCAGCTAGGAGGAGAAGGGGGAAACCCTAGGCGCAGATGGGCCTAAGGCCCACCCTAGGGCGCGCCCCCCTCTCCCCCTCTTGGCCGCCCCCCTCCATCCCATCTAGGGCTGCCGCCCCCCCTAGGGGTGGGAACCCTAGAGGGGGCGCACCCTCCTCCCCTTCTCCTATAAATAGTGGGGGTTTTGGGCTGCCCAAGACACACGATTTGATCTCTCCCTGGCGCAGCCCTACCTCTCTCCTCCTCCTCTCTTGCGGTGCTTGGCGAAGCCCTGCTGGAGTACCACACTCCTCCACCACCACCACGCTGTTGTGCTGCTGCTGGATGGAGTCTTCCTCAACCTCTCCCTCTCTCCTTGCTGGATCAAGGCATGGGAGACGTCACCGGGCTATACGTGTGTTGAACACGGAGGTGCCCTCCGTTCGGCACTAGGATCTCCGGTGATTTGGATCACGACGAGTACGACTCCTTCAACCCCGTTCTCTTGAACGCTTCCGCATAGCGATCTACAAGGGTATGTAGATGCACTCTCCTTCCCCTCGTTGCTGGTTTCTCCATAGATAGATCTTGGTGACACGTAGGAAAATTTTGAATTTCTGCTACGTTCCCCAACACGTTGAGCATGAACATTATATCTGGATCTTGTTTGATGCGATGCGGTTATTCATTTAAACCGAAGAATAATGGTTGTTCTATTTATATGAGTAATATCTTTTATGGTCATGCACCCTTGATGAGTGGTCTATTTCTACTAAATCTTGATAGTAGTGATACACATGTTCATAGTATTGAAGCCAAAAGATGCGGAGTTGATAATGATAGTGCAACTTATTTGTGGCACTGCCGTTTGGGTCATATTGGTGTAAAGCGCATGAAGAAACTCCATTCTGATGGACTTCTAGAATCACTTCATTATGAATCACTTGGTACTTGTGAACCTTGCCTCATGGGCAAGATGACTAAAACTCCGTTCTCCGGAACAATGGAGCGAGCAACAGAGTTATTGGGAATCACACATACTGATGTATGTGGTCCAATGAACATTGAGGCTCATGGCGGATATCGTTATTTTCTCACCTTCACAGATGATTTGAGCATATATGGGTATATCTACTTAATGAAACATAAGTCTGAAACATTTGAGAAGTTCAAAGAATTTCAGAGTGAAGTGGAAAATCATCGTAACAAGAAAGTAAAGTTTCTACAATCTGATCGTGGAGGAGAATATTTGAGTTACGAGTTTGGTCTTCATTTGAAACAATGCGGAATAGTTTCGCAACTCACGCCACCCAGAACACCACAGTGTAATGGTGTGTCCGAACGCCGTAATCGTACTTTACTAGATATGGTGCGATCTATGATGTCTCTTACTGCTTTACCACTAACGTTTTGGGGTTATGCTTTAGAGACAACTACATTCACGTTAAATAGGGCACCATCTAAATCCATTGATACGACACCTTATGAACTGTGGTTTGGCAAGAGACCCAAGTTGTCGTTTCTTAAAGTTTGGGGTTGCGATGCTTATGTGAAAAAGCTTTAACCTGATGATCGGCAGGCCATAGAGAATAAATGGATCTTCAAGAAGAAGACTGACGCTGACGGTAATGTTACTGTCTACAAAGCTCGACTTGTTGCAAAAGGTTTTCGACAAGTTCAAGGAGTTGACTACGATGAGACCTTCTCACCCGTAGTGATGCTTAAGTCCGTCTGAATCATGTTAGCAATTGCCGCATTTTATGATTATGAAATTTGGCAAATGGATGTCAAAACTGCATTCCTTAATGGATATCTTAAAGAAGAGTTGTATATGGTGCAACCAGAAGGTTTTGTCGATCCAGAAGGTGCTAACAAAGTGTGCAAGCTCCAGCGATCCATTTATGGACTGGTGCAAGCCTCTCGGAGTTGGAATATACGCTTTGATAGTGTGATCAAAGCATATGGTTTTATACAGACTTTTGGAGAGGCCTATATTTACAAGAAAGTGAGTGGGAGCTCTGTAGCATTTTTGATATTATATGTGGATGACATATTGTTGATCGGAAATGATACTGAATTTCCGAATAGCATAAAACGATACTTGAATAAGAATTTTTCAATGAAAGACCTCGGTGAAGCTGCGTATATATTGGGCATCAAGATCTATAGAGATAGATCAAGACACTTAATTGGACTTTCACAAAGCACATACCTTGATAAAGTTTTGAAGAAGTTCAAAATGAATCAGGCAAAGAAAGGATTCTTGCATGTATTACAAGGTGTGAGTCGAGTCAGACTCAATGCCCGACCACTGCAGAAGATAGAAAGAAAATGAAAGTCATTCCCTATGCTTCAGCCATAGATTCTATCATGTATGCAATGCTGTGTACCAGACCTGATGTGTGCCTTGCTATTAGTTTAGTAGGTAGGTACCAAAGTAATCCAAGAGTGGATCACTGGACAGCGGTCAAGAACATCCTGAAATACCTAAAAGGACTAAGGATATGTTTCTCATATATGGAGGTGACAAAGAGCTTGTCGTAAAAGGTTACGTCGATGCAAGCTTTGAAACTGATCCAGATGACTCTAAGTCACAAACCGGATATGTGTTTTTATTAAATGGTGGAGCTGTCAGTTGGTGCAGTTCCAAGCAAAGCGTCGTGGCGGGATCTACGTGTGAAGCGGAGTACATAGCTACTTCCGAAGTAGCAAATGAAGGAGTCTGGATGAAGGAGTTCATATCCGATCTAGGTGTCATACCTAGTGCATCGGGTCCAATGAAAATCTTTTGTGACAACACTGGTGCAATTTCCTTGGCAAAGGAATCCAGATTTCACAAGAGAACCAAGCACATCAAAGAGATGCTTCAATTCCATCCGGGATCAAGTCAAGGAGGGAGACATAGAGATTTTCAAGATACATACGGATCTGAATGTTGCAGACCCGTTGACTAAGCCTCTCTCACGAGCAAAACATGATCAGCACCAAGACTCCATGGGTGTTAGAATCATTACAATGTAATCTAGATTATTGACTCTAGTGCAAGTGGGAGACTGAAGGAAATATGCCCTAGAGGCAATAATAAAGTTGTTATTTATATTTCCTTATATCATGATAAATGTTTATTATTCATGCTAAAATTGTATTAACCGAAAACTTAGTACATGTGTGAATACATAGACAAACAGAGTGTCACTAGTATGCCTCTACTTAACTAGCTCGTTGAATCAATGATGGTTATGTTTCCTAACCATAGACATGAGTTGTCATTTGATTAACGGGATCACATCATTAGAGAATGATGTGATTGACTTGACCCATCCATTAGCTTAGCACGATGATCGTTTAGTTTGTTGTTATTGCTTTCTTCATAACTTATACATGTTCCTATGACTATGAGATCATGCAACTCCCGAATACCGGAGGAACACTTAGTGTGCTATCAAACGTCACAACGTAACTGGGTGACTATAAAGATGCTCTACAGGTGTCTTCGATGGTGTTTCTTGAGTTGGCATAGATCAAGATTAGGATTTGTCACTCCGAGTATCTGAGAGGTATCTCTGGGCCCTCTCGGTAATGCACATCACTATAAGCCTTGCAAGCAATGTGACTAATGAGTTAGTTACGGGATGATGCATTATGGAACGAGTAAAGAGACTTGTCGGTAATGAGATTGAACTAGGTATTGAGATACCGACGATCGAATCTCGGGCAAGTAAAATATCGATGACAAAAGGAACAATGTATCTCGTTATGCGGTTTGACGGATAAAGATCTTCGTAGAATATGTGGGAGACAATATGAACATCCAGGTTCCGCTATTGGTTATTGACCAGAGACTTGTCTCGGTCATGTCTACATAGTTCTTGAACCCATAGGTTCCGCACGCTTAACGTTCGGTGACGATCGGTATTATGAGTTTATGTGTTTTGATGTACCGAAGATAGTTTGGAGTCCCGGATGTGATCACGAACATGAGGAGGAGTCTCGAAATAGTCGATACATAAAGATTGATATATTGGATGACTATATTCGGACACTGGATGAGTTCCGGGGGTCACCGGATAATTACCGGAGTGCCGGGGGGTTATCGTAACCCCCGGGGGATCTAATGGGCCAACATGGGACTTGTCAGAGAGAGAGAGAGGAGAGGGCCTTTAGGGCTTCCCCCCTTGAGGAGTTCGAGTTGGACAAGGAGGGGGGCGACGCCCCCTCTTTCCCTCCCTCTATCCCTCTCCTTCCTTCCCCCTTCCTCCTAGTTGGACTAGGAAAGGGGGGTCCTACTCCTACTAGGAGGAGGACTCCTCCCCTCCTTGGTGCGCCACCAAGGGCCGGCCGGCCTCCCCCCTTGCTCCTTTATATAGGGGGCAGGGGGCACCCTAGAACACACAAGTTGATCATTGATCCCTTAGCCGTGTGCGGTGCCCCCCTCCACCATAACCCACCTCGGTCATATCATCATAGTGCTTAGGCGAAGCCCTGCGCCAGTAGCTTCATCATCACCGTCATCACGCCGTCGTGCTGACGAAGCTCTCCCTCGACACTCAGCTGGATCAAGAGTTCGTGGGACGTCACCGAGCCAAATGTGTGCAGATCGCGGAGGTGATGTACTTTCGGTACTAGGATCGATCAGATCGTGAAGATGTGCGACTACATAAACCGTGTTGTCATAACGCTTACGCTTTCGGTCTATGAGGGTACATGGACAACACTCTTCCCCTCTCGTTGCTATGCATCACCATGATAGATCTTGCGTATGTGTAGGAATTTTTTTGAAATTACTACGTCCCCATCAAAAACAGCAACATGATGTAAAATGGCATGGGTGCAAACTTGCTCATGTGATGAAATGGGTGCAACCAATGGATTCATTGGATTTTTGTAGCCCCAAAACATATATAATATGTATATGTTGCTGTAGAAAAATGCTCACAAATGCATTAAGTGAAATACTGCCACAAATGGAAAATGACAGAATTGGAAACTGCCTAAAAGGGAAATGTCCAGATCTAGACTGGCCCAAAATGGAAACAAGCCCGATTTGGCTAGACCCAAGCCTTGAGAGGATGACTGGCGAGCCCGTGGGTCCACGTGTCCGGTGTGAGAATGCATGTGTGGGTGTATGGCTGGCAGGTGGGGCTGGCTGTGTGTGTGGCTGACTGGTGGGGCCCGCGGGGTCCCACACGGCGGTGATGCATACGGCGCCTGAGTAGATGAAACAGGGGAGGGCGCCGGCGACAGGCAGAGCACGGCAGAAGGCTCGCCGGAGTTGCTCCTATGGCCCATACGAGCGGCGGACAGCACAGATGGAAGCGTGAGAGGTTCCCGTGCTCGCGCTTGGCACAAACGACGCCACACGGTGACGGGAACGCGGTCGGCGATGAGGTACAGAAGCGGCAGCGACGAGCTCGAGCGCGACGAGCCGCGGTCTAAACTAGCGGCAGTGGGTACGGATCGAGCCTACGCGACACGGGGAACGTGAAGGGCACGCACACGAGACGCAAGAAGGCCGGAACACTCACCAGCAACGAGGTTCGACGGAGGCGGATTCGGGCGGAGATGGTGGCCTCGCTTAGAGCATGCAAACGAGGGGGAAAGAGAGATGGAGAGGATCAGGAGCTCACCACAAGCTCAGCGGTGGGCTCGGCTTGGCGAGAGGTAGACGGAGACAGCGACGATGACGGACGGACGGCTACGGCCACCGGAGTCGAAGACGAGGAAGAAGACGCTGCAGCTTGGCGTCCTAGGCCTCCGTAGTCGACGTCGGGGATGGAGTCGACATCAAGGAAGAAGACGGACACGATTGGTGAGGTGGAGGGCGACGGTGAGCACGCCGGCGATGTGCTCGTGCACACCGATGCGCTCGGGACGGCTATGGCGTGATGGATCTGGTGGTCTAATCGCCATGCGGCGGTAGCTAGAGGTAGAGGGAAAACCCTAGGGCGAAGAAGGACAAGGAGAGGGGGTTTATAGAGGGCCAGGACGACGGGTGCATCACGCCATCGTCGCGGGCGTGGCCATGTGCACGAGCGGCTGGAGGTGGACGAAAAGGTGGGTGGCGGGTCGCCTGTAGCCCGAAACCGACAAGTGGGGCCGCGGACGACACATGGGCGTACGGGCACGTGGGTAGAGAGGTGGCTAGGTGAGAAAACGAGGGAAAGGGAAGCTGCACGGCTGAGCTGGGCTACGGGGCTGACGCTAGCTGGGCCGGTCTGGAGGCCGAGGTCCAGGTAGGCTGTGCTGCTGCTGGGCTGCGCGTCTACTGCTGCTGCCTTCTCCTTTCTTAATTTTCTTCAAACAGAAAACAAAGAGAAAAGCACAGGAGAGAGGAAGAGGGTGATGAGAGATATGAAAATATCTTCATGACCCTATAATTATTCTATATTTAATAAAATTGATTTGGACAGTTTTAGAGGAAGAAAAGTAATACAATTTTGAATTAAATTCAAAGTTGAGCCATTTTAAACCCTAACCAAACAACTTAAAATTTGATGCAATTTGGTAGAGAGGTTTAGGACAGGATGACTGATTTGTGAGGAAGTTTTGAACATTAATGGAGTAGGGTAGAGGTGCACTTGCGAAAATGAAAGAAAAGAGAAGGAGAGGTGGTGATGAGTGAAGGGGAAATGATGATGCTTGGATCCATAAGAACATGCCACAATGTCATATGCTACAATATGAAGATGCACATGATGATGAGGATATGCAAAATGACACCAAGCACAATGCAACATATGATGAGGCCATGATGCAACAATGAATGGCAAAAGGAAATATGACAAGACAATGCAAAAAGTGAAACAAAGCAAAACCCAAAATGAAACCAACAAGGAGGGACCGCTTGGGGTTGACCATGACAAGGTTGGATACATGCCAAAATATGGAGGTTTACACCCGGGGTGTTACAATAAGCTTCTTCTTGAATACCCATTTGCACCCTATAGGTTTGCACCCATAAGGACGATCAGTTATCTCCCAAGTTTCATTTGCCAAGATGGAATCCATCTCACTACGGACCACATCCTTCCAGTAGTCAGCATCTTTAGATGCATAGGCCTCTGAAATAGAATTGGGAGTGTCATCTATTAGATAGACAAGAAAATCATCACCAAAGGACTTTGCAGTCCTCTATCTCTTGCCCCTAGTAGGAACTTCATTGTTCTCCTCCACGGGATTTTCAAAGTGTTCCATCGAAATGGTAGGTTCAGTAATTGTAACTGGTTCCTGATTCGATGAACTAGGCATCTCCTGATTAGATGAGGTAGATGTATCCTTCATGGGAAATATATCTTCAAAGAAAGTCGCATCATTCGACTCCATGATCGTATTGACATGCATGTCAGGTACCTCAGATTTTACAACCAAGAATGTATAGCCAATGCTATGAAAGGCTTATCCCAGGAAAGCACAATCCACAGTTTTTTGTCCAAGTTTACGCTTCTTTGGAATTGGCACATTGACTTTCGCCAAACAACCCCAAGTTTGTAGGTAAGAGAGTTTTAACCTTTTCTTCTCTCGTTCCTTGAATGGAGTTATCTCTTTGTTCTTTGTGGGAACTCGGTTTAGGACATGACATGTAGTCAATATCGCCTCCCCGCACCATGCCTTGGAGAGACCCGACATGTCTAACATGGCGTTAACCAAATCAGTTAGAGTACGGTTATTTCTTTCGTCCACCCCATTTGACTGAGGTGAATAGGGAGGCGTCCTCTCATGGATTATACCATGTTCCGCACAAAAGGAATCAAATTCATTTGAGAAATACTCTCCACCACGATCGGACCTAAGCCTCTTGATCTTTCGATCAAGTTGGTTTTCCGCTTCAGCTTTATAGATCTTGAAATAGTTCAAAGCCTCATCCTTAGATTTCAGAAGATACACATGGCAGTATCTAGTGGAGTCATCAATTAACGTCATAAAATACTTCTTTCCACCTTTTGTCAACACACCATTCATTTCACAAAGATCTGAATGTATGAGCTCTGGTGGTGCAAGATTTCTTGTTTCCGCAGTCGCATGAGACTTACGAGGTTTCTTAGCTTGCACACACACTTGACACTTAGATCCCTTGACAGTGGTGAAACTAGGGATTAAGTTCAACTTGGCTAGTCGCGACATGCAACCAAAATTAACAGGACAGAGTCATGAATGCCACACATTTGATTCACTATTGTTGCAAACATTATTAACAACTTTATTGCAAATGTCTGACAAGGATAAATGAAACAGGCCTCCTGACTCATAGCCTTTACCAACAAAGGTTCCATACTTGGATATTACAAATTTATTCGACTCAAAGACAAGCTTGTAGCCATCTCTACATAGAAGAGATCTGCTAACAAGATTTTTATTGACATAGGGGACATAATGCATGTTCTTTAGCCGCACAATCTTCCCCGGAGTAAACTTCAGATCAACCGTGCCAACACCACGAGAAGAAGCACTTGGACCGTTTCCCATCAGCACGATGGAAGTCCCTGCGGTCTGATAAGACGAAAACATGGAAATATCACCGCATACATGCACATTAGCACCCGTGTCAATCAACCAATCAGGAGAATGACATACTGAAAGAATAGTGGGAAATATACCATACCTAGCATCCTTCATGTTAGTGTCTCCAATGACAACATTAGTGGTCTTGCCGCCTTTCCCAAGATGACGCTTGTCATAGCGATTAAGGCAACTAGGAGCCCAGTGATCAGGATCTCCACACACATGACAAGCACCTTTCTTCTTGTCATTCTACTTCTTGAAGTTCATGTGATGTACAACCTTGTTCTTCCCATCAAACTTTGCTTTGCCGTCAAACTTGCCCTTGTTCTTGAACTTGTGGGGTTGGAAGTTTTTCTTCTGTACCAGATTGGCACTAGATCCTCCCTCAATACCTTGAGCACGTGTGTCCTTTGCTCTCGCCTTTTCTTCCACATCAAGAACACCAATGAGATACGAAACGGAAAACTCCTGCCTCTTAAGCTTCAGTAAGGTAGCAAAGTTCCTCCATGAAGGAGGAAGCTTAATAATGATACCTCCGGCAACAAACTTGTCTGGTAGCATACAATTGAAGTGCTCAAGTTCTCTAGCAAATGACTGTATCTCGTGAGCTTGCTCAACCATGGATCACTCTTCAGTCATCCTGTAATCATAGAATTGCTCCATGATGTACAGCTCAGTGCCAGCATCCGAGACCCCAAACTTGGCCTCGAGTGCGTCCCACATATCTTTTCCATTATCAGTTGACGCATAAGCATCAACTATGTTCTCACCAAGAACACTCAAGAGAGCAGCCTTAAACAGGGTATCTATTTTCTGAAAAGCGTGTTCCTGTTGAGCATCATACTCTCCTTCAGGTTTGCCGAGAGTGGCGTCATAGCAACTCATGGTTTGAAACCATAAGACTGCTCTCACGCGCCACCTCTTATAGTGGATACCCTCAAACATATGAGGTCTCATGGGAGTAGCAAAACCACTCGGGGTAAATTGCCTATCATATGGTTTTTGGATTGTTGGAAATATGAGCAATTTACCGAAAAAAATATTAACAGAAATACTAAATAAAGCATGACTAATATACCAAAGATAAAGCAAGTCATGCAATCTGACAAAGAGAAGGTGAATAGCATCTGCAAATATGAACTATAACCAAACATATCTAGAGTAGACAGTAGAGCAAGTTGCATATATGAAGTAGAACCTAACATATCTAGGACAGATGCTAGAACAAGGAACTGTGGCAGGACCTCTAACAGAAAGAGGAAGAACACATACGGGACAACAGGAGTAGCAGAAGCACTAGACTTGGGGTCGGTGTCCTCGCCAGCCATGTCGTCGAGGAGGTTGTCGACGTGGGGAAGAAGTCGTCGTCGGGGAAGTAGTCGTTGGAGTCCGGGGCGTCCATGAAAAAGAAGTCAGTAGTCACGTGGAGCGCTCCCCAAAAACCATATCACCCTTCTCCCATACAGGACTCAAAGAGGTGCTGTTTCGGAGGCCTACTATCCCGACCTGTGGTGCACGCCACAAGTTGGGACGGGAAGATCGTAGTAGCAGCTCAGTGCTCAAGAACTCGGTGGTGAGAGGAAGAGAGTCTTCTGGTGAGCATGTTTCGAGAGGAGTAACCTCCCTTTTATAGGCACAGGAGAGAGAGGCGAGAGGGAAGCATCGAAAGGTGAAACGAAAAGATGGAGATGAAGCGACCAGTGAGTAGTCGAAAAGTTGCACCGTTCGCATTCAGTCTCCACTATCAAAAAATCTTTTCAGCTTCTGTGTGACCTTTCGTATACCAGTCGTGTGTGGCAAAATTTAGACATCGGCTCGGCTCATTCCCGCAACCCGCGGCGCGTCGTGACGAGGCGGGTGGCGGAGGAGGAGCGCGTGTGAATGTCCCTCTTGTTCTCATGCTCATACAGGTGGGGAAACATCCTCCCTTATAAGGAGGTCCAACTCCCACCAAACTAGCAATATGGGACTAAACTTTAGTTCCACCTCTTGCCTTGCACGAATGGGCTGCGTGGGCCTCTAGGATTTATTAGGAATTTTTGAAACTGCTATTGGGCTGGCCCAAAATAGATAAAATTTCGGCATGAGTTTGGCAAGGGGGTACAATAGTGATCCAGGAGTAGATCACTGGACAGCGGTCAAATTTATCCTTAGTTACCTAAAAGGACAAAGGAGATATTTCTCAATTATGGAGGTAATACAGAGTTCATTGTAAAAGGTTACGTCGATGCAAGCTTTGACGCTGATTCGTATGATTCTAAGTCTCAATCTGGATACGTATTGAAAGTGAGAGCAATTAGCTAGAGTAGCTCCATGCAGAGCATTGTAGACATAGAAATTTTCAAAATACGTACGGATCTGTATGTGACAGGCCCATTGACTAAACTTCTCTCACAAGCAAAACATGATCACACCTTAGTACTTTTTGGGTGTTAATCACATGGCGATGTGAACTAGATTATTGACTCTAGTAAACTCTTTGGGTGTAGGTCACATGGCGATGTGAACTATGGGTGTTAATCACATGGGATGTGAACTAGATTATTGACTCTAGTGCAAGTGGGAGACTGAAGGAAATATGCCCTAGAGGCAATAATAAAGTTGTTATTTTATATTTCCTTATTCATGATAAATGTTTATTATTCATGCTAGAATTGTATTGATTGGAAAACTTAAATACATTTTGAATACATAAACAAATATTGTGTCCCTAGTAAGCCTCTACTAGACTAGCTCGTTGATCAAAGATGGTTAAGGTTTCCTAACCATTGACATGTGTTGTCATTTGATAATGGGATCACATCATTAGCAGAATGATGTGATGGACAAGACCCATCCTTTATCTTAGCATATTGATCATTTAGTTTATTGCTATTGTTTTCTTCATGTCAAATACATATTCCTTCGACTATGAGATAATGCAACTCCCGAATACCAGAGGAATACCTTCTGTGCTATCAAACGTCACAACGTAACTGCGTGATCATATAGATGCTCTACAGGTATCTCCGAAGGTGTTTGTTGAGTTGGCATAGATCAAGATTAGGATTTGTCACTCCGAGTATCAGAGAGGTATCTCTGAGCCCTCTCGGTAATACACATCATAAGAAGCCTTGCGAGAAAATGACTAATGAGTTAGTTATGATATGATGTATTTCGGAATGAGTAAAGAGACTTGCTGGAACGAGATTGAACTAGGTATGAAGATACCGACGATCGAATCTCGGGCAAGTAACATACCGACAAACAAAGAGAATTATGTATGTTGTCATAAGGTTCCACCGATAAAGATCTTCGTAGAATATGTAGGAGCCAACAATATGAGCATCCAGGTTCCGCTATTGGTTATTGACCAGAGAGGTGTCTCGATCATGTCTACATAGTTCTCGAACCCGTAGGGTCCGCACGCTTAACGTTCATTGACGATATAGTATTATATGAGTTATGTATGTTGGTGAACGAATGTTGTTCGGAGTTCCGGATGAGATCACGGACATGACGAGGATCTCCAGAATGGTCCGGAGGTAAAGGTTGATATATATATGATGATATGGTTAGGCCAAGGGGTAAAGCCCACGAGGCTTTAGGTCGGTGCAAAAGGAGTTTTGCGGAGGCCAGGGGGCAAACGTCGAAGACCCTAGGCCAGACGCCAAGGCCCATGGCGTCTAGGCTAGACGCCAAGGACTATGGCGTCTGGTCCTGGAAGTCCGAGAAGGACTCTTCCTTGCGGGCAAAACCGACTTTGAGGAGGCTTTTACTCCAAGTTTCGACCCCAGGGCTCAACATATAAATAGAGGGGCAGGGCTAGCATCCGGGACACATCAAGATACACCAAGCCGTGTACCGGCAACCCTGTCCCTCTAGTTTATCCTCCGTTATAGTTTCCGTTGTGCTTGGCGAAGCCCTGCGGAGATTGTTCTTCACCAACACCGTCACCACGCCGTCGTGCTGCCGGAACTCATCTACTACTTCGCCTCTCTTGCTGGATCGAGAAGGCGAGGACGCCATTCGAGCTGAACGTGTGCTGAACACGGAGGTGACGTGCGTTTGGTACTTGATCGGTTGAAGCACGAAGAAGTTCGACTACATCAACCGCGTTGTGAAACGCTTCTGCTTACGGTCTACGAGGGTACGTAGACATACTCTCCCCCTCGTTGCGATGCATCTCCATGGATAGATCATTTCGTGTGCGTAGATTTTTTTTCATGCAATGATTCCCAACACATCGGATCAAGCGTCACACGCGGTGGATCGAGGGACTACCGATATCAATTATTATGGTTCCTCTTATGGTCTCACCCTTGATCCAACTTGGAATACAAGAAAAGGGGAAGTAGGAAGAACTGGAGGGGGAAAACAGAGAAATGAACTATTGGTCTAATTTCTTGACGCGTCTTCCCTCTCCGCTACGCCTCATCTACCTTTTTTTCAAGTAAACTACGCCTCATTTAGCTGCCTCACTTGTCGCGCAGCGACTATTTATTGCATTAAGCGGTTCCTTAGCGATCTCTCGCGTCGACGTAAACAGTATCGGGCCGGCCTCTTTTTCTTCTTCTTCGGTTTTGTTTCTTTCTCTTTTTCACTCTACATTCTTATGTACATAATCAATATTTTTTTTAAATACTTGTTCAACATTTTTGCAATACTTGCTCAACATTTTTCGTTTACTTGTTTAACATTTTATATATACATGATCAACATTGTTTTTCAAATAGTTGTTCTAAAATTTTCAAGTACTTGTTCAACATTTAGCATATACACGATCAACATTTTTCAAATACTTGTTCAACATTTTCTATATACATGATCAACATTTTTTCAAATACCTGTTCAACATTTTTAAAATGCTTGTTCAACATTTCTCAAATACATGATCAACATTTTTCAAATACTTGTTCAACCTTTCTTATATACATGATCAACGTTTTTCAAATACTTGTTCAATATTTTTTCAAATACATGTTCAACATTTTTCAAATACTTGTTCAAAAAATTTCATATACATGATCAACATTTTTTAAATACTTGTTCAACATTTTTTATATGCATGGTCAACATTTTTTTCAAATATTTTTTCAACATTTTTCAAATACATGATCAATATTTTTCAAATATTTGTTCAACATTCCTTATATACATGATCAACATTTTTCAAATACTTGTTCAACATTTTTTCAAATATCTGTTCAACATTTTTCAAATATTTCTTCAACATTTTTTAAATACTAGTTCAACATTTTTCTAATGCTTGATTAACATATTTATATACATGATCAAGAAGTTTCATCATTTTTAAATACATGGTCAACATTTTTTGTATACACTTTCAACAATTTTTTAAAGCATGATTAACATTTAAAAAAATATTATGCTCGGTAAATTTTTGTAATATATATGTTTAGGATATTTAAAAGTATAAATAAAACTAAAAATGGAATGGAAAAACGAAATAAAAACGGAAATGAAAAGGAGGTAGTGTACTTATCGTGAACTGGGCCGGCCCATACCGTCATGCGCTTCAGCGAGTCAGGTGACTTGACTCGCTTATCTATACCCCTATATAGTGTGCGAATAACTTTGAAAGACGGTTGTTGAATGAAGTCAATCTGACAGTGCAGAGATGGCAAATCCGAGCACTACTGGCCATTGGATATCATCTACATTCCACCAGATTCTGCCACATGTACAATCTAGAAGACTCCATGGTTGAACTTAAGCATAATGTACAAACCTCAAAACACAAGCACTTCTTTGTTCTAGAATCTCCCATATCATAATTTCTCAAACTTTTTTTCTAGACTAGCAAGATGCTCGTGCATTGCACGGAACATCAATATGCATTTTTTTTACAAAACACATGTTGTGATTGACCCATGCAGGAGTAATCCCATGTGTAAAAACTAATGATATCTCGAGAATTTTATCGAAAAACTGGTATTTCGACCATTTCATCGAAAAAATGAAAGATGAGAGATAAGGTAAGGAGGAGTGGAGCGTCATGGTGACTGGTGGTCGGACTGGGCGGAGGCATGCGGATGGACGGCGCCGGCAGGCGATAGCGGTCACCATGCTAGATTGTTCCAGAGACTTCCTTTTTTAATTGCTCAGCAATGAGGTTTTGGAAGAGAGGTGCGGGTATCTTTTGTAAAATTGTCATAATTTGCTTTCTATCCGTCAGATATAGATCGGACAGTCTATATTACAAGATGGCAGGCACACCATCGTCACCAACTCGGTTTTTTATGTGAGTAGAGATGAATTGCCATTTTTTACTTTATGCTTTACAACGCACAATTTCATGAATCTTAAAATAGATTAACTTTTTAATAAAACTAATTGATTTTGAATGAAATGAACTATAAGATTTAAACGAACACCTACATCGTGCATATATGACTCAAAGTTTTCATGATATAGTGTGGTATTTATTCATAATTTGGTTGCCAAATCTCATCCGTGCAATGCACATGTACCTTACTAGTAATACGAAGTATAGGGGGACCTCCTGTATGCCGCTTATTGCGCCAAACAGTCGAGGATTCGCACAGGAGGTACTTGAGCTGGGTCGGCCCATTTATGTGGCGCTTTGTTAAAAATCTGAATAGGTTGTGAGGTGGGAATCAAACCCGCGATCAGGCGCATGCACGCACGCCCTTATAGCCAGTCCGAGAAATTCCTATTTGCCGCTCGTTGCGGCAAGTAGTCGGCGCGCTGCACAGGGCAGCTCGACGAGCATTAGCATGGGTCGGCCCATTCAAACGTTTGGGCGAATCCGGTTTTGGAAAACTTCTAGGTGGTTCTCAGCCGTTTTTTTTCTGGTTTTCGGAACCTTTTAGAAGGTTCATGAAGTGGTTATTCTATTTCCTTTCTTTCTTTTATGTTTCTTTTCTTTTCTTTTCCCATTTCTTTTTCTTTTTTGTTTAAATTTTTTCTTTTCTTTTTCTGTTTTCTTTTCTTTTCTTTTCTCTTTTCTTTTTTTCTTTTTTTCTTTTTTCATGTTTCTTTTGTTTGAGAATTTCAAATTTTATTCAGAATTTTATAACATGTTCTTGTTTTCAAAATTTGCTCTCAGTTTCAAAAAATGTCCAGAAATTTTATAAAATGTTTCCATTTTCAAATTTTGTTCATAATTTCAAAAATGTGCGCATTTCAACAAGTCTTTCAGGAATTTCAAAAAATGTTCTTCTTTCAAATTTTGTTCACAATTTCAAAAAATGTGTAGTAAATTCAGAAAAATGTTCTTGTTTTCAAATATTTTTTACGTTCATGTTTTGAAAAAGTGTTCAGGAATTTCATAAAATGTTCCCGTTTTCAAATTTTGTTCATAATTTCAAAAAATTGTTCATGTTTCAAAAAGACTTTCTGGAATTTCAAAAAAATATTCTTGTTTTAAGTTTTGTACAAAATTTCAAAAATTGTTCGCGTTTTCAAAAATGTTCCATAAATTCAAAAAAATGTTCTCCTTTTCAAATATTTGTTATCTTCATGTTTTGAAAAAATGTGCTGGAATTCCATAAAATGCTCCTGTTTTCCAATTTTGTTCACAATTTCAAATATTGTTCTTGTTTCAAAAGGCCTTTCAGGAATTTCAAAAAATGTTCTTGTTCTAAATTTTGTTCACAACTTAAAAAAATGTTTGTGTTTTAAAAAAATAGTACATTCTTCATTTTCAAATATTTTTTACGTTCATGTTTTGAAAAAATGTTTAGGAATTTCAAAAAATGTTCCCATTTTAATATTTTGTTCACAATTTTCAAAAATATTCATGTTTCAAAAATTATTTC
Organism: Triticum urartu; assembly: GCF_003073215.2. NCBI lineage: Eukaryota > Viridiplantae > Streptophyta > Magnoliopsida > Poales > Poaceae > Triticum > Triticum urartu. The sequence goes on along the minus strand of NC_053026.1, from coordinate 113,062,430 downwards.
AAATTTTTTAAAAAATATCTTGTTTTAAATTTTGTCAACAATTTCAAAAAACATTCTTCTGTTAAAAATGGTCATTAATTTCAAAAAAAGTCCTCGTTTTCAAATCTTTGTTATGTTCATGTTTAAAACATGTTCTCTTCATCAAAATATGTTCAAAATGTCATTCAGAAAATGTTTATGTTTCAAAAAAAGTGTAGGAATTTCTAAATATGTTCTCATTTCCAATCTTTTCTCACAATTTCAGAAAAATGTTAGTGCTTCAAAAATCTTTAAGAATTTCAGAAAATGTTTCTTGTTTTCAAAAAATTCACAATGTCAAAAAAATTATTTTTTCCAAAACTATTCACGTTTTAGAAAACTGTTAGGTTTTGCAAAAAATGCCGTGTAAATTTGGATTACAAATATTGTTCACGCTTTTTAAAAAAGCTTAGAATATCAGAAAATATTTGCGGCATTTGAAATTGTTTGAAAATTTCAACCCTGGTGGATGTTGTTATAGTCTTTCGCGCTTAAATATTCAGTAACCCTGGTGGTTGTTGTTATAGTCTTTCGCGATCCCTATTTGACGCGCGCGAGCGTCGAGCCGCGGTGCTTCTGCTGAAGCGCACGCGAAACGTGTCAGCCCATATCGAGAGTTCCACAGCAGCGCCAGGCAACTGGTTGGTAACTAATCTTGTGGAAATGGCGCCTATCTGTGGGCTTCTATACTTGGCCCAGGAACTAATCTTGTTCACGGAAAAACAACGCGATAATATAATTGGCAGTTTGAGGAGTCGATCTCGTGCCGGACAATCAATAATTTACTAGCTCCGCCACTAGACCTTCAGAACGCTTGTGAAAAAAAATAACGTGAATCCTTTTAGAACTAATACAGCCAAGCTATTTATTACTAAGCCATTTACTATGCGACTGAGATTTTGGAGTTATTTGAAAACAATTTTGTAAACGTTTATTTCTAAATGAGTAGTTCTTTAAATTTATAAAACAGTTCACGAATTTAAAAAAAATCATCAATTTCTATAAAAAAAAGTTCATCGATTTGGAAAGATTTCATTGATTTTGACAAAAAGTTCATTAACATTAGGGAAAAAATTCATCAAAGTTCACCTTTTCATCGATTTGGAAAAAGAGTTCATCGGATTTGAAAAAAGCTCACTAATTTTTTGTTAAAAAGTTCATCAATTTTTAAAAAGTTCATTCGGTTTGAAAAAATAGTTCATCGAATTTGAAAAAAGTTCCTCATATTTGAAAAAAGTTCATCCATTTTAAAAAAAGGTTCATCGAATTTGAGAAAAGTTCATTGTATTTGAAGAAAGTTCATCGATTCTGAAAAAAAATCATCGAATATGAAAAAAGTTCATTGAATTTAAAAAAGTTCATCAATTTTTTTTGAAAGAAAAGGTAGATCTTGTTCTACCTTATGTATTCAAAACAGGCTGTAGCCCGATAGACCGGAGTCATTTTACATAAAGGCGGTGTAAGCGCTGCACAGAGTGTGCTGCAGGCCATCGCCAAGCCTGAAAAGGAAAGCAAAAGAAGGAGGAAGAAAAGACAGGGGCTAGTGGTCTAAGCTATATCGACTGTTGCAGCATTACATTAGTCCAAGAAGTTAACACCTTCCTTGCATTCCCTCCTGGTGATCTCAGCTTCCATAGCATAAGTAGTTGAGCAATCTCATTAAGAACCTTTCCAGTTGTCCAACAAACGCTATGAAAGACTCGTGCATTCCTGGCATCCCAAAGCGCCACTGCACCGGCTGCAAAGAAAACATGCCAAAGCGCTCCATATGTTTCCCTTGCTATCCCAGAGGCCATGAAAACTGCAGCAGTTTCAGGAGAGGTTGCCGAATCCAGGAGGCCAGCCTTGGCCCAAACAATTTGGGCGAGTTTGCATCTGAGCAGAATGTGGTGCATGGTCTCGGCTGCTGGACACATATCGCATCCGTTATGTTTTACAATCCTTGTCCATTGCTTCCTCACCATGTTATCCGTAATATCGTGTTTGTCCCTGATGGCCAACCATAGAAAGACACGATGTCGTTTGGGTATAATTCGATCCCAGATATAAGGGGCCAAGGGGCAATCTAGGCCTCTGAAGGTGAGGAGCCTATAGAAGTAGGCTGTTGATAGCTTGTTATCCAGCGCCACTGGCTTCCTAATGTCCGACGTATTAGGGGTTGGTGAGATACTAACCAGAAGATCAATCAGTGTGTCCAGCTCACGCGACTTCGTGTAGGACATATTTGGATGTAACCGCATCATCCAATGGCCGTTGACGTACTGTGAAGCGACAGTGCAGAATCTGGCTTTGGAGAATGTAAAAAGCGTCGGAAAGGATTGAGAAAGTCAGCCACCTTCCATCCAATGGTCAAACTAGAAAGACGCCGTCTTGCCATCTCCGAGCTCACACCTTGTGGACTGAATAACTAGTGGCAGTTCTGTACGACAATATGTTGATGCAAACCATTGGTAGCACGGTACATTGCTGGATTGTAGTATCCTCGTCATTGCCTTGCATATCATTGCCATGTTGTGTGCATCAAAATCCCATACTCCCAATCCTCCGTTCTGCTTTGGCATAGTCACATAGTCCCATGCCACAAGATACTGTCCCCCCTTTGCCTGGTTCTTTCCCTGCCATGAAAAACCCCGTATAATCTGCTCAAGCTACTGTATAGACTGTTTTGGCCATAGTAAGCAGCCCATGAAGTAGCTGGGTATCGTCACTAGAACAACATTAATCAGAGTGAGTCGTCCTCCCCATGATAGAAAAGTGGCCAACCAACCTGACAAACGTTTGTCCACTTTGTGAATAACAGGCATTAGCAGTCCATGTGTAATCTTGTGTGCAGATAGAGATAATCACAGGTAGGTGCATAGGAAGGTAGAAGACTGACATTGTAACACTTGCTCAATCTGTTGGCAAACCGTTGGATCCATGCAAATGGGAACAAATGAGCTCTTTTGGAAATTAATTGTGAGGCCAGTGAAAAAAATTTGAAAAAACATTCATAAATTCTCAAAAAAGTTCTTCAATTCTGAAAAAAGTTCTTCGAATTTGAAAAAAAAATCATAGAATTTGGAAAAAAGTTCATCGAATTTGAAAAAAGTTCATCACTCTTGACAAAAAGTTCATGAATTTTGAATAAAAAATCACGAAGTTGAAGAAAATGTTCACACATTTAGAAGAAAAGAAAAATAAACACAGTCATTCCAATAAAAAGGAAAAATAAAATAAAAAACAAACAAAACACTTCAAGGAAAAAAGATAGAATAAAGGAAAATCAAAAGCTAGAGTCATCACAAAGGTGAGGTAGCTTGGGTGGTTAGCTTAGCGTGCTGCATACCAGGAGGGCACTGTTCGAATCACGCATGTGCACACTTGCAATTTTTTTTTTTGCCTATTACATAAAATAGGGAATGGATAATGTGGGCCGGCCCAAACTAGATGCAGCGCGCCACTTGTCGCAACCTGGGAGTTTTTCCTTTTTTCATAGATTCGTTTATTCAAAACACTTTATCTTTTAAACTGTGCGTCTAAATTTCGGACCGTTTTCACCATTGGATTCCTCGCGTCGAGATCTTCAAAACTAGATCCCATGTTGATAGGCTTTTGATGAACTTTTTTTCACGAAAAAACCGGACAAAAAAATCGGGCGAAAAACCGAAACGGAAGCACGGTTTTTCCCTTTCCGAAAGAGGCACACCCGTGCCTCTCGCGAAATCACACCCGCGCCTCTCGTGGAGGCAAAATCGTGACTCTCGTGAAAGGAAAAAAACAAAAAACACGTTTTTTTGGTTTCCGAGAGGCACGGCCGTGACTCTCGTGAAAGCGCAACCGTGCCTCTCGCAGAAGCAAAACCGTGACTCTCATGAAAGAAAAAAAAATAGAAAACGCGTATTTTTCCCTTTCCGAGAGGCACGGCCGTGACTCTCACGAAAGCACAACCGTGCCTCTCGCAGAAGCAAAACCATAACTCTCGCGAAAGAAAAAAAAATAGAAAACGCGTTTTGTTTTTCCCTTTCCGAGAGGCACGACCGTGACTCTCGCGAAAGCACAACCATGACTCTCGCGAAAGAAAAAAAAAACAGAAAACATGTTTTTTTTCGTTTCCTGAAGGTACGGCCGTGACTCTCGCTAAAGCACAAGCGTGCCTCTCGCGAAAAAAACCTTCACTTTCACGAAAGAAAAAAAAGAAAACATGTTTTTTTCGCGCAATTTTTTTTCAATTTTTTTTGATCGGAAAGCTAAGGAAGACCGGGGGAAAACCAAATGTCGAAAAAACCAGAAAATAATCGTTTAAAGAGCCGAAAACGCGTGCGGAAAAATAAAAAACAAAATCCGAAGGGGGCGTCCAAAGCGCGACACGTGGCAAATGGCTGAGAGCGCGCCAAGTGGCGCTGATCATTGCGAGGCTCCCGAAGGAGCGCTCGTTAACTAGTTGCTCCCCCTGTTCGACGCCTTCTGTGCCGCTTAGCGTTCGCGGCGCTCGCACGTTCCAATAAAAAAATGTTCATCAAATTTTAAAAAATAGTTCACCGATTTTGAAAATAGTTTAAAAAATTGAAAAATTTCATAGATTTTGAAAATTTTCATCAAATTTGCAAAAAATCATCGAATTTGAAAAAAAATTCATCCAATTCAAAAAAAAGTTCATCGAATTTGAAAAAAATCATCGAATTTCACAAAAAGTTCATCGAATTTCAAAAAAGTTCATCAAATTTGAAAAAAATTAATTGATTTTCAAAAAAAGTTCGAAATTTTAAATAAATAGTTCAAGAATTTTCAAAAAATGGCACAATAAAGAAAAAAATAAAGATGAAGGAAAAAGAAAAATAATAAACCGGGTTGAAGAACAAAATAAAAAGGGGAAATAAACTAAGTCAACAGTCTCGAGTGTTTAGGATGATGGTTAGCCTCGAGTGCTTGCAGCGAAAGGGTTGAGAGTTTGAATCCCTATCCTAGCACTATTTTTTTGATCTTTCGGTAAACAAGAAGACCTGGAGGGAATAACATAGAATGGCCCGGCTCAGTTTGGACTGCTGCAGGCGCCCGTTTGCAAATTGCACTGTAACGGGCGCCTGCAGCGCCAAATAGGAAATGACGCTGCTGCAGGTGCTGGTTTGCGAAAACTGTAGAAACCGGCGCCTGCAGCGCTAAATAGGAATTGCCTTGGTAACCATCCCTTCAACCGTTTTTTCTTTTATTTTGCAGTTTCTCTGTTTTTTCAGTTTCCTTTTTTTCTTTTCCTTTTTGTTTCTGTTTTTTCTTCTGTTTCTGTTTCTTTTTCGTTTTCTTTTCTTTTATCCTTTTTCATTTTTATCTTTTGTTTTCAAAAAGTTTGAACTTCCTATTTCTGTTCATGATTTAAAAGAAAAATATGGTTTCCAATTTTTCTTTCTTCACTTTTTTCAGAAATTTGTTCACAGCTCAAAAATTTCTCTAGCTCATATCACATCAATGTTCAATGTATGTTTAAATATTGTTCAGTGTATATCACAAAAATGTTCAATGTATATTTGGAAGATGTTCACCATATATCACAAAAATGTTGAATGTGTTTAAAATATTGTTCAACGTATATCACAAAAATGTTCAGTGTGTTAAATTTGTTCATCATATATCACAAAAAAAATCAGTATAATTTAAATTATGTTCAACCTATATCGTAAAAATGTTCACTGTCTGTATATCCAAAAAATGTTCAATGTATGTATGAAAATCGCTTGTCATATATGAAAAAATTAATAAAATCCTTGTTCATGTTTTCAATAATAGTTCACGTTTTTAGAAAAAACACGTTTTAACAGTTTGTTTGAGTTTCAAAATTTGTTCAAGAAAAGATTTTTCATTTTTGAATGAAGATTAAAAAATGGATATGCCGCTGTATATGGTACTTCAAAATTACGTTGTACTTAAAAACCAATCTCAGTTGCTAGCTGCAGTGGCTGGCGAAGTGGCTATCCAGTCTAACGTTGTGGGTTCGGATCCAACCAGTTGTACGTTCGTCGGATTTTTTTTAGGTCGCTAGCGATTGTAAGTGCATCTAGTGCCCCTTAGTGATTTTGGTGTATTGAAGACTTATAGGTTAAGGAACTAATGTGTTTATGAGTGTACACAGGTCTATAAGTCTATGAGGAGTTTGATATTTACAGAGAAAGTCCACCCCTAAAAATGAAGTTCTTCGTCTCAAGACTTTGGTATTCTGAAGACTTTCTGAAGACTTTAAAAGTGAAGAAAATGGTGTGACCGTGAAGACTTAGTATTCATTCGAGGAATATGAAGCGTGAAGACTTTTGTTTTCATAGTTTCATTTTCTCTTTCTTGAGTCATAGGAAACACCCTACTGTTAAAGGGGGTCGAGGAAATACTAAGGAAAAATTTTCATGTGATGCTCAACTCAAAATCCTACACGTACCAATCCCTTCGAGTGAAGGCATTGGAAATCTCATACAGTTTAGTCAATTTCTTCAGTGACAGAGACGAAGTTCTTCTGGTCTCTAAGGAATTTTTCCTGACCGAGGAGTTAGGAATTCGCCAGTGCGGATTTCCTACACAGTGAGGAACATGATAGCCCTGAGGATTTTGCTACTCAAAATTCCGACCGTTGCTGTGCTATGCGCCAGCTGTCCCAAAATATCTATCCACCTAACGGTCATATCATTGAAGGGCATTTATGTCTTATCATGTCGGGCTGCTCCCTAGGCTATAAATAGCCGCCCCCTACAACCACTAGCTGGTTGGCTGCACTGAGAGAAACTGACACTTGTCATTTGAGAGCAACCCATCCTCTGAGGACTTTGAGTGAAAATCATCAAGTGAGGAAAAACCAAAAACCCAAACACCTACAAACCCCAAGTGATTGAGCATCACTGAAGAGATTGATCCTGCGTGGATCCGACGCTTGTTACCTTTCAAGACTGTGCTTCTTCAAGATGGTTAGGCGTCATGGTCTAGAGCATCCAAGAGGAATTGTGGATCGCCGAGTGACCAAGTTTGTGAAGGTTGGAAGTCGCCTGAAGACTTACCACGAGTGATTGGATGAGGTCTGTGTGACCTTAGTTCAAGAAGAATACTGTGAGGACTGGGTGTCCTGAGCTGCGTGTTCAGGACTGGGTGTCCGGGACTGTGTGTCCTCAAGTTTAAATACTCAGCCGCTCCAACCAGACGTACAACTGAGACAGCAGTTGGAACTGGTCTACCAAATCATTGTCTTCACCAAGCTTACTGGTTCTATTCCCTCTACTTTTTCATTTCCTCATAACTGTGTTGTGTGTTTGTTCATATTTGTGTTTGAAGACTTTGACTGAAGACCTTCTCAATTTCTTCAGTCTGTTTGTCTTCATCCTGTGATTACGCTTCCTGTACTCTGTGCCTGTCTTCATTTCATCATGATGACTATGCTTGTATTCTGTTATGTTTACTTTTGAGTACTTATTCCGCTGCTAGTAGTTCTTCGCTAAGGAATTTTCTCACCAGCAAATTCCTCAGTGAAGATTTTCATAAAAATCCCCTATTCACCCCCTCTAGTCAATATAACGCACTTTCAATTGGTATCAGAGCAAGGTACTCCCTTGTTCTGTGTGATTTTGGTTTAACCACCTGGAGTTTTAGTTATGTCGACCACAGGTATGACGAAAGTGACATGCCCCATCTTTGACGGTCACGAGTATTCCAAGTGGAAGGCCATGATGAAGAAACGCCCCATGGCGATGAACAGCGAGCTGTGGACCGTCACTGAGATTGGTCTGACTGATCTGTGCAAGATGGCGGAAGCTGATGACATTCGCAAGTATACTCTTCTCAACCTCACGGCGAAGGATGTCATCTGCTCCAGTCTGTCACAAAATCAGTTCAGGAATATCATGCATCTCGATCATGCGAAGCTCATCTGGGACCGTCTCTCTGAGGTCTATGAAGGTCATCGAACCTGTCATGATCCTTGGTTTGAGGACTTCAAGGAATCTCTCAAAACGATGACCACCGGAGGAGAACGAAGCGCCGGAATGCAAAACGGACAACGGGGAAAATGCTCGAATGCATGAGACGAACACGTATGCAAATGCAATGCACATGATGACATGATATGAGATGCATGACAACGACAACCACACCCAGAGACAAAGACCCGAACCCGAGAAAATAAAATAACTTAACGCCGGAAATGGCAAGAGTTGGAGTACAAATTGGGAAAGTTACATCCGGGGTGTTACAACACTCCACCACTACGAAAGGATCTCGTCCCAAGATCTAGGACTGAAAGAACGCCGGGTACTCAGAACGGAGGTGATCCTCGCGTTCCCAAGTAACTTCATGGTCGGAATGGTGTGACCACTTGACTTTGAGAAATTTGATTGACTTGTTGCGTGTCTTGCGTTCAGTCTCTTCAAGAATAGCAACTGGGTGCTCACGTTAAGAGAGATCTTCTTGGAGCTCAATGTCCTCGAAGTTGACGGTGCGGTCAGGAGTCTTGAAGCACTTTCGAAGCTGAGAGACATGGAACACGTCATGAACATTTGCAAAGTTGAAGGAAGCTCGAGTTGATAGGCGAGGTCGCCTCTCTTGCTGACAATCTTGAAAGGTCCCACGTATCTAGGGGCAAGCTTCCCTTTGATACCGAAGCGATGAGTACCTTTCATAGGAGAGACACGGAGGTAAACATGATCTCCGATCTCGAAAGCCAAATCACGGTGCTTACTATCATAGTAGCTCTTCTGACGGGATTGGGCTACTTTGAGGTTATCTCGAATGACTTTGCACATTTCTTCTGCTTCTGTAATTAAGTCATTACCCAAAAGCTGATGTTCACCGGTTTTAGACCAGTTGAGAGGGGTACGACACTTCCTGCCATACAGAATTTCAAAAGGGGCCTTGCCCGAACTTGCTTGAAAACTGTTGTTGT